>NW_019211455.1:4394961-4618989 GCF_002443255.2 Varroa destructor
TATATCATTTACTTATTAGACTTAAGCGTTTGGTATTTTTTCCATTTCACATCGTTGCTAAATTTCACTGCGTATTATTACAATGACACATCTTCTATAGCGATCTTAGAAGCTTAATTGTCGTTGGCCAGGTTGTGTCTTTCGTCTAGTGTTAAAATATAGTGGGACGCAATGGCGCTGTACATTTTTCTTCTTTGATGGTAATCATTCGCAGGTGTTCCTTTATACTCTTTAATAAACGGTCGTATTATAGGGTGACAAATATTACATATGCGACGGTAAGCTCAAGCTTATGCGCTAGAAAAGGTCTGATGACGCAGTCACAGCCGAATAAAACAACAGCGCCGTTAATAATTCATCATTATTATCTCAGTAAAAATCGTACTAAATGCCCTTAGAATTACTAGCAGCGCACCTTTGGTATTTTCGTTTACTATCACCTATATCTGATCAATTTTAGCTATCAGCTATCTCCGCTACTTGCTTCAAACCGAGAATTTGTCTTCGGCCTTATACCATGGGACTCCAAGGCACTTTCTTATGTCAACATCGTTTACCATTTACATTTACTCAGTTTCATCCGCGTTCTAACACTCTGCATACACGCCTCGCATTTCGTTGTACCTCAGCCTTTCAATCTTTTTTGAAGTGGGCCCGAAAGTGCGCAGTGGGTATAGCATTTGGAGAAGAAACGCATAGCAATATTTCAGTTTAGATAATAGCAAAAATAGTAGCGGGTCGCCTCACCACTAATGGCTAGTAATTAACAGAACGATAAATAACGCGTTTTTCCAGACGGAAAAGCAAGGATGGGTCATCTCAGATGCTGTAGACTAACAGACTCCTCTATTTGTTGTGTTCACCGGAAACCGGAAATATATATATATATATATATATATATATATATATATATATATATATATATATATATGCACTATAACTTACCCCCTTCGTCAACCCCTAGCTTTTGCCATCCATGCTTGCCATTTCTTGAAGTAGTTATATGGGCTTAATAATAATAATATTTACAGTATAAATAAATATGTAGTAATCGTCGTTCCTACGTGCTACTCCTTTCGTCATGACTGTCAGTATCAGGATCTGACCGTGTATTCCTGTTAATAATGTTTTTTATTTTCTGAGATTGCATCCCGGACTTTCGTCTAGCGGCCTGACGCTGTTGTACGGCGACTTCGAGCGGAGGGTGAAAAGCTTTTCTTGATATTAAAGTGAGAATAGAAAAAGGGTCAGTGTCATCGAAGATGGAACGAGAAAGATAGGGCGTCTGTGTGCTGAACAGGTGGTTATCGGCCGGTTACACTCCATGAAATAGCCTAACCTTGCCTAGTCCGCCCTGTACTACATCTGACGCCTATAAGGAAAGGGAGCATATCCCAAACGATTGCAGCACAAAATCAATCTCAATGCAAAAATCACGTAGTTTTTCAAAAATCACGGACAAATACAGAGACAGAGAGAGAGAATGTATCACACTGATTGTTAGTGCCGTTGTCTTCTTATTATACATTTCTCCCGCTACACCATCCTGTCCCCCTTGTGTGCTTCATCAGACTTTCTTGATGTTTGTCTTGTTATTGTTGTTGGTGTTGTGGGCACCGTTGCTGTTTCGGTTCTTCTTACTGTTCGTACACCATCCTGGCTGTCGAGGCTGCGTAGATGCGGCGCCAACACCAAGACGCGCTCGTTTCTGCACAAACTGTCGCGCGAACTGGCGCGGTTCCTTTAAGCTATTGCCAAAGAACTGCGATACGTAGTCCTCAATCTCGGCTTCGGATTCGACATCCTTGAGGATTGATACCACCTAGGACACACAAAAGCATACAGCATGATAAAATTAGTAAGGAGGTGATATATTTAGGTTGTCGTAGGGAAACAGAGACGACATAATGATAATATTGTGATTTTAACGATACATTTTCAATATACTATTTCCCTCAAATGGTGCTATTAAGTTTATACAAGTAGTAGACAGTGCTTTTTAGTAATTCGTAAGAGACCCTTATTGTTTAAGAAAATGCCAAGTAACAATCAGTGGTGTTTAGACGATGTGGTAAGCACGAAGACTAGAAAATCAAACTTTATTAAACTAAAAAAGAAAGTGGTATTTCGATCACTACACGCTTAATTCCTAAGTGTCTTTATTGTTGCGATAGGCCAGTAACACCGAAACTTACTGTTGGTATGTCTAGATACGTTTTCGAGTTAGTGCCCATAGTTATTTGGGTACACCAATCGATCAGTTGTTGTTCATTTGATGCGACCTCAGAAACTGGCGGTGACTTAATTGCAGTTTGCGGGGAAGTTCTAGGCACAGGCGCCACTGGTGACGCGGAATTCGATTTAAGTGGAGTTTGTTGCTGTTGAAAACATATTGCAACTTTGCTGGCCTGGTGGGATGATACGAGACCGTTTGCTACGGCAGTTGATATGAGCGTCGACTGCGTTGTCCTGCTTGACTGGGGCGATTTTATTGCCGAAACATGATTGGGTATCACTCGCGAAGCCTCTTCTTTTTGAATCTGTTCGAACGACTTCGTCGGGGCTATAGCACTGGCCCAGGTCCGGGCACCAACTGTTGTGCAACCGCTTCGAGCAGCCTCTCGTTGACGCTGCGCGCGTTCATGTTGTGCTCGTTCTTCCTCGGCGCGTTGAATCTCGCCTAAACTTGGCGTTGGAGCACACCTATCGGCTGCCCATTCGGCCCGAGCGCCCCAGGCAGGCACTGCAGGCGCTGGCGCGGGTACTATCAATTCAGATTCCCGCTCGTGATCCTACAACAGCAACAATGAATTCGAAGGAACGTAAGAAAAAACGACAGAAAACAGCTATGGGATAGCAAAACCCTGCTCACACGCGAGATTTTCCCGCGTTTCAACTAAAAGAACAAAAGGGTAAATAATACAAAATAAAGTTAACTATTTCAAATGTCTGATTTGAAGTGATTACCAACTCAATCTAAAAACGGCTCCAACGTTTAAATTGCTAGACATCTTATGATCATTGGTGCTGACAGCAACAATACAATGGTTATTTCTGGCTATAAAACGTTTGTTTCTATAAAACCAAAGCTCAAAAAAGCAAAGTCTTACCCCACCCCGATAATCATCATTCCAATCTAACAATGGAGAATCTTGCTGATCTTTGAGCTGTTGTTGTTGCTGCTGCTTTTTGCTTTCCTTGCTGGCCACAGTGCCTCGTTGAGTACCATCATCACCTCCAGTTCGATTCCTGGTGTTTTTGTTGTTACTGCTCGTCGATACTGTTTGTGTGTTACCTGCTTTCTCTCTGTCGTTTATGGCCGTAGCGGCAACAGGAACCGTCGCTTTTTTGTCCCGCCGCTCCTTCTTTCTCTTATTACCGGCTGTCGTCGCATTGCTGCCTGCACCCCCTCCGGTGGTAACCGTCAAATTAGAAACGCCGCTGACGTTCTTTTTCGTGTCGTTCAGTAGGGGTGTCGCTGCCGATTGCTGAAGTTGCTCACCTGATGGCAGTGATTGGCGGCTAACTGATAATGGTGAATGATCACTGGCCATATTCCGTTCGTTTTTCTCTTGAACGTGTTGTCGTACCACGTCACTTGCGGCCTGTAGCCGTGTAATTTGTAGATTTTCGTTGATAGCGTTTAAAAGTGATGAACGCTGTTGAGCTGGCGCGACCTGAGAATGACTATCTGATGAATACCACGCTGACGTAGTTACTGAACCAGAACTCGATAATAACAAGTCTTTCGCCAACGATGAGCTATTCAGACTAATCCCATTGTTGTTATCGCCTACGGCTGAATGTAATACGTGGCCACTAATCGCTGCAGGATCACAAACATCATCGCCGCTCCCCAGTAGCGCGTTTCCCGCAGGAGTTGTTATCAATTCCTCTGCGTAAACAACAACAGAGACAAATCACAAAAACACCAATCGATATTTTCGTTTTTTTTAAAGATGTTTAGAAATGATCGGTCGTTACGGTACAATACACAAAGTAGTTACGTCTGCTCCGTCGAACTATTCATAGACATACGGCTACAAGTGGAAACAAAGTGAAAAGTGAAGTCTATTTTATTTTACTAAGTGGATAATGTTCTACAGACTCTCGTTCTGATTCGTTGACTGAGTTAACTGGTGCCAATTTATGCGTTTCTGCTGCTAGCCTGAAAAGAGTAAAAACAATATCGCAAATATGGGGCAAGTTGGTTTACCAAGTTTACATGGTCAAGACGGGAACGTGAACCAGGATGAGTCAGTGCAATTGTACTGCGCGATGAAATCTTTCAAGGTTTGCACTATGCTAATGGGTGATTTCTGTACTTTCTCACATACTACCATTCAACTGGTGCGGCAATCTATATGGACTTCACCGACGTAAAGTCTAAGAGTCGTTATCTGAAGCCAAATTTCGCATGATTGTACAATCGATGTATATAATCAAGCCCAGTGAAATACCTATAGGGCGAAAAATTAGCTAGGATATTTGACATCCTACAGTAATTCAACTTAGAATATTTTAGTATGAAAACGCAATTTAAAGGAAGCGCATAATCAACATCCGTTATTTCATTTTTCTAGTAACAACCCTGTATTTGGGTCTTTAATACCAGGTGTTTAACTCTTCTGGCAAATAAACAAATGGCCACTTTAGTTTTCTACTTTACTTACCATGACAATTATTATTAGATTTGTGCGGGTCGTGAATGTTTCGTTGGATCGCGTCTGTCACAGGTGACAACACCATCTTTCCACTCGAAACATTTCTCGTGGGTGAAGACATCAGCGAAGAGGAATGGCTGCCAGCGGACACAACACCGCCTACGTTTCCAACTGGTAGAAGTCGGTCACATCCCGTTTGACTCTGGCTGTGAGTACTAAGCTGAGGTGGCATGCCACTTGGCAAACCAGATGCTGCAGTAGTTACGGAAGCCGTTAGCATATTTGCGTGCCGCTCGTTGAGACTGACAACATCGGAACTTCGCACCGATCCAAACAGTTGCTGCAGCTGTGAAGTACCCTGATGATGAAGTTGTGCCTCGGAATGAGGCAGCTGTTGCTGTTGTGTCATGATTCCATTTGGGGTAACGATTTGTTGTTGGTCAAGGGTGTTGAGTCCAACGCTTCTAGGCGAAAGAGCGGCTCCCATATGACCCCCGTGTGCGTGCGGGGACAATAGCACGTGGGTGGCATTTGGAACCCCGGAAAAAAAAGCACCTATAGTGTTACCGCCAACACTTCCACCCATCGGCGTGTTAGTTCCTCCGAATACACTGTAATTTATCCCACAGGCAAACCCGGTAAACAATTAGTAGAAAGTAACAATTTTGAATTATACATAACAACATCGAAAGCAAAAGCAGCAATGTAATAGAGTAAAGTGTGGCTTTTTCGTTCAAAGAAGATGATATAGTAACATGGACGTTTCGTTATTTGTTTAATAAAAATCCATAGCACTTAAAATAATATGTAGATAGTGGTGGTAATAAGTAAACTAAACATAACAACAATCTTTTCTACGTACCTGTGCATGTGCTGTTGGTTATTATGAACCGAAGTCGGAATGGGAGGCCCAAACAATGGGCTGGTTATAGGCGGCAGAAATGTTGACGCCATAAACGGAATATGCCCATTCCATGCCTAAAACAGTAAACGTCAGAGTTGATTGTTTCCAACCGAAAGCTTACGTACAAGTGAAAATGCGGGTACATATATTGCATAAAAATAATAATTTTATTGAAAATAATGTTGCTAACGCTTTTTTATTAGTAAGATTTTTCTTCATTTTTAGCACTCCCATCTAACAACATCAAGTGAAGTCAGATTCATAATATGCTTGAATATGTTAAGATTAGGTTACATATATGAACTAGTCCAAACTTAGTCGTATTCTGAACTAAAAGCGAATGATTACCTTTTTCATTAAACCAAGCGGGCTGAAAATACTGTCACAGGCTCGCCTGCATTCGAGCCCGTCGTGGAAATAGCCCTGTCTACACCAGTCAACCATATCAACACTTGTGAACGGCCCTTGAATAACACCCTGTGGATCTTTGTAGTACCACATATCGTTTGCAGCTGGGTTTACAGAAGTAGTACTACACAGCATAGTGTCAGCACAGCTTACTGGGCATCCTGCAGGTGAAGGTTGTCCGTTACAATCGCATATGCCATTAGACTGACCAACGTTGCCAATTACAGATGGAGACAATTGAACTACGGGGTCGACCTATCGAAAGTAAAAGAAACAAACACAACCGGAAACAAATCGCATTAAAGCGCATCAGTAACTTGACAAAACAACAGCTACTTAATATTACAACACATAGCAAGCGGACCGTTTGTCGGATCATGTTAAAGAAACCTGTTTCTATATCAGACGTACTTATTTAAACGGTTTGAGCGGGACTGTAATGTGGGATGAAAGCGCCTTACCTTGTTTTGGCAACTATGCGTTTGCATCTTGTTTAATTTCTTGTTCTCTCGTTATTTCCGTTTGTCTGTTAGTAGTATTTGTTGTGATAATAGTGTGATTATACTGTAAAATAACAGCGCTAGCTTTCGTTTGTCTTGCAATACAGGACAGGGAACTTACTCGAGGGGGGGTTTGTTGTTGAGGTTGAGGCATGATTTGTGGACAGTGGGAATGCCAGTGGGCAGTCGTTGGCGTACCTGCAGTAGCATCGGGGAAAATGGAACTGTCCCTATCACTGCAGTGACTACTGGCGACCATTGAAGCAGCTAGAGTAGGCTGCAACAGATCACCACAGGGCAAAAAACAAGCACAAATCAACAAGCCAGCCCAATCATCAGCATACCGCACATAACTACACCAATCAATATGGGTATATAAGCTATAACAACGGTAATGAACTGTAAACAGCCGCATGAGTACAAACACAGGAATGTAATCCTGGAAAGATAATGACGATTAAGTTCAAAGGATGGCAAGGTGATAAGAAGCTGTCTCATACACAACGCACATGACCATTATGCACACACAAATAGTTTAAATTAATGCGCGTATTGCATTGCTGGTGTGTCTCAAATGTATATGGCAATAATTTAACAATAGTTAGAATGCGTAAAACTACTGCGTCTATTTGGCATTTGGGATAATTTGACATCGCAAAATGAATCATTGAGGTCGGTTAAAAAAAGACACTTTGAAGTAAACTAAAGTACAATTGTCTGGCTTACATTTGGGCGGAACTTGTGAAAATTTAATTCTGCTTGATGCTTCAAAGCATATGATATCCGAGGCTTGGTAAAAACAGATTAGAAAACAGAAACAGATTAGCGACATTTTTGCGCGCTTGTAGGGCACGGGTTAAAGTAAAAAAATAAAAATTGGCGCATTAAAGGAAATAACTAATTGTGATTGGGGCTCAACCCAAGGTACTTTTGCAGATTTCATTATATTTAAACTTGAAGACAAAGTGTCGCCCACATGTAGTTTGTTGACTTTAAAATAGATATGATTGTAGCACTCGTAATGTTTATATTATTGAAAATAAGGCCTATAAGCATATAAATATACATAGCATATAAATATATAATAGCATATAAATAACGTAAGGCCTATAAGCACCCAAAATAACTTAAGCCATACTTCTTGATAACACGTTTTTTTCTAAAGAGGTAACATTACGAAAGGTATTTACTAAGTAATCTTTTTAGAGCCACAGTACGTATATATACTCTGTGTTTAAACTATTCAACCTGTTTTTCATAAAAATCATGGTTTCCAGTAAAGGATTAGTGTAAGAATAACAGCCGAAATGTATTTACAGTACTACCTATAAATACAAGCAATGTAGAAACGTGATAAAGTTTAACAAACTCCTCGTGATAATAGGAACTCTTAAATAACCGGTTAACAAAGCAAGAGCGAAGATATTTTTTTTAGAAAGCGGATGGTCTTGACAGCTGCTGAATGAAAATAAACTTAAACTTATTAGCAGCAAAATACTACATTGTTGTTCGCAATAGAACGTTAATAAGCCCGGAAGATACACGCCTCAGAACTGAAAGAATATTATTGTGTTTTACCTGGCTATTGTCGTCGATGGCTTGTGGCTGAGGGGGCGACGCGTGGCTCGAGCCTGATGAACTTGTTACCGGGGTATTCGCATCAAGTCCTCTATCTGAAGGGACCCTTATAACAGCAGGAACAGTGGACTCACGTGAAAATGACTCTACCTTCGACGAATAACCACCCTATAAAGAAAATAATGCCAAGAACATACAAACTCTTAGTAACGAATTATTTATTCAGAGACACGGATGAGCCCTTTCTATAGCATGAGCATGTTTTGTAAGCCTTTACTTATCGCACGTGTTCACAACTGGTGAGAGCTAATAAATACAACCGTAGATAAAGACGTGAAGAAACTTTCATCACATTATCGCAAAGAATCAATGGTTGAACCATAAAGGTTAAACTAGTGGCTAATGGAACCGTTCCACAAGTCAGTCAGCATTGAAAGTCGTAATAGAGATTGCTCGAGGACACTTATCGCTGAGAGGATCAATGCATCACTTTTTTTTGTTTCAAGACCCTAAAGCGTCTCCCATAAAATACTCCCATAAAATAAAAAAAAAAAAGTGAAATATATTATTGGTTTTGGAACATGCCAAAAATAGGGCTTCATAAATTCGAGCAAGTACAAGCGGGTATTTTTGCGTTTTATTATTTACAATGATGCATTACGGCATTTCTACAAACTATATTAAAGAACGTACCACTGCTGACAATTCCCTACTGAATGTACGCGAGCCTCTAACCTCGACGTTAGACAATGAACGTTGAAGTTGTTGTGGCCCCTGACGACTCGCGTTTGGACTTATACTGGGATGATGAATACTCCTGACGGAGCCGGACGAAACTGAATTGAGTAACGGCGATCCGCTATTAACATGCGATTGAGGTCCACCAAGGAAACCACCTCGTTCATCAAATGACCCTACTTGGTCTGTTGCGTCAACACTATCTGAACCTGCTAAAGTATCGTCCGCCCATTCCGGAACCTGAAAAAGCAGATCATGAAAATTAAACGATGATTATACAGAACGAAAATATATTACAGTATATATGGACAATCGCTGCGTTACAGGCTAAGGGACGTATTACAAAATAAAGGTCAATCCGTCCATAAATATTTTGGCAATCATTGTCTTCGCTAAGTCAATTCGTTAGCTGAGCTCGTAATCGAAGTTTCATTTAGTGTATGAACAAAAGGCAAATAAACAGACCAGCCCTCTAGTGTTTACTAATTCAATCAAGTAGTTATCTTTCGCAGTAGTAGACGTAAAGGCAGTAGAAGTAGAAGAAGTACCTTACTATCATCGCTGTCATTATTGCTGCTGTTGTTTTTGTTCTTGCTGGTGCTGCAGCTGTTAGCATTGCCGCTGTTACTTTTGTGACTATTTGAATTGTTTCCGTTACTAGTATTTAAGCTGTCGCCGCTTCCTGTGTTGTTACTATGGCTGCCGCCTTCACTTATTTGATGTGGGTCTTTGTTATTCACCGGCTGTTGGTACTGTTGAGGTGGACTGTGATGCAATTGTTGTTGTTGCGATGGTTGCGGATGCTGCTGCTGCTGCTGTTGTTGTTGTTGGGACGCTTGCGAGTTCCTCCGCCAGGGCCCGCTGCTATTGCTTCCACTACTACTGCCCCCGCTGTTGTAGACACTTTGACTTCCCTGCGTCGCACCGGAACCACTTCGATCCCGCATCGGCCCCCCGCGATCGGATGCATATTGCTGGCTCGTGCTACTTGTCGAGCGCCAGTTTCGCGTTATGGATTGCTGCCCATGTCCGCTACTACCCTGACCCGACAACGTCCAACCGCCGGTCGTCGATGACGAGCTTCCGGCACCGCCGCCGACAGAGCCGAAGCCTCGACCCCTGCCCCGAGTCGTAGAATGGGGTAAACGGTGAAATGCCCACAAACGTTGCTCCTCATCAGACATTGCCGTTAATGAACGCGGTGTCTGGCCGCGATCCACCCAGACGCCTTCGAAATTAGGCTTATTATTTCCAGGAGGCATTGTAGGCGGTGGCGAATAGTCGCCATACAATGACTGCTCGTAAATAGCGATCATTTCCTCTTTGCCGTACCTGGAAGTAGGTATTTTGGAATAAATTTAAAGGAAACTAAGTCAAGAGCTCGTGGACATAGATGCAAAAATAATTCATCAAGTGGAAATGAGACACAATACGTTTAGTAATAGAGATGTCCAAGTGCAGCGTTTTAAACGATTTCTCGTCCTATAACAGTGTCATTTTTTATTAGGCCATACATGGCCCTTCAGACCGTGAGTCGTGTAATTCTGCAATTCTATTTATGTGTGATTACTACTACAAGAGTCGCTAGCCACACCAAACGATATGATGGTATATTTTTTCTTCACACGAATGACTATTTGAAAAATGTAACAAGTTCAAGTAACAACTGCGGCTCTTTTCCAGTATCTTTTGCGTATGACTCTAACACATTACTGGGTGCATTCTCTAAAAGGGCACATTAAGCGAGACCAGCAAACTCCTACATCTCAATTTGTAAATGTTAAACGTCAGCACATTAACTTAGATGTCTGACTGCACACGTTAAGAACCGTGTACCGAAGTACTTTTAGGGACGGAGGTCATATCTAGTAGTTTAGTCTGGCTCAAACAGAAGCCGCACGACTGACTTAAGCGAGTTGTGACGGTTTTTATCTTGCCCAATAGAGACGATATCGTTTTGGAACCGCTTAATGCTAGTTGCTGTTTCATTCCCATTAATCATTTTACCAAATTATAATGAGATGCTTATCACGCTTATAATATAGATAATTATAAAAGCTACGTATTCACAAGAACAACTGTTAGTTCTAAAGCAAGGCGCACAAAAACTATTTATATAAAACAGCAAAGCACTAGCAAATGTCGTAGGTTGTGGCTACATAGATGAATGGGAATTCATTTAGAACTTTCTACGGTATATACAATACTTTAATAGACGTCGGGCACGGCTTCCTCATTATGGTGCAGCAGTAATGCGTTTACCCCCTAAATATAAGGACTTGTGATGAGATTGTCTAAATTCGGAACGGGTTATAGACGTATTTCGTTTCATGCTGGTAGCCAGCCAGAGCAATTCTGAGCAATGCTTAACAGCAGTGGAATTGAACACAAAACACTAAGCATTGATTTGTTTGATTGCCGCAGAATTCTAATCGCGCGTCTTAGTCCTCTGGTCGGTATGAACAACAATTCTGAACCAACAGCATACATTCGCTCTAATAAGGAAATAGTTTTTACGAGTAATTACAAACTTCTACCGAAATATACACATAATTACCGTGTTAATCAAAACAGCTCACAATGTCTGTCCGATTTCCCTAATGGCTTTCTAATCGAGTCAGTTTTATAAAAAACGCCAGCTGAAAGCGGTAACTGCTGAAAACATTGAACAGCAACCAGAGATTTTAAAGGAATTGTTTTGCGGCAGTGTTCGGCGTACGTTTCCGCTTGAATACATGAAACATAAATCTAATTCAGTTTAATACTTTTGACCTACTTCAATTGGGTTGTCCTCCCTTCGAAACACGTACCTATAACCTTGAACTAATCAAATAGATTAACCGTGTCGACCCTGTTTAATAAAATATATTGCTTTTTATTGAAAAAATTAGGTAAGTAGTAGTGTACTAAATACGTAAGGCGAAAGCTTATAATATTAACCAACTACATTTCATCAACAAGAAAGGACTTTAACTAGATTAACGTATTTACTCAAAAACATTACAATAATGGTATCGTGGCTAAGACAAAATATAAGGGTATTTCATATACTTAATATAAAACGTCGCGCATTGCAGGCAGCTCTTAGTAACGTTCCACTGAGCTGGTACGACATAATAATTTTGAAAGCAATCCTTGTACTATCCTTGTACTTATTTTGGACGTCGTTTCTGCCTGTTTACGCTGATTTGCCCCTAACTTCTCGTTCGGAGCTAAATTCACATCACTACGTTATTGGCGTCGTAAACATCTTTACTAACCGATATCGTGCGAGCGGATACTTTCGAGGTGGACCATGATGACCAGAGATAGAGTTCAGCGAGTTAAGAGAACCCGAACTCTGGGATCCACCAGAGCCGCCAGCTGACTGCGGCTGGAGGCTATTCCCGCCCCCAGTTCCGCCGGCGTCACTTAGTACACGCAGCCACTCAGGCCCAAACTTGATCGAACACGTTGTATCTGCCATTGCTTCCGTAAACTTCTCCTAATCCTGGTTGGGACTACTGACAGGCTCAGCGATAATGGCAGTTGTTTTCGCAGGCGTTGTTGAAGTGGTTGCAGATGGACCCAAGAACAGACATACCAGCACATAACGTATCAAACACACAGAACGCACACTTGTTAGTTCTTCTGTATATCTAGGCAGGTCCCATTGGGCTAAGGTTATAGCTCACCTAGATGATGTTGCTATCGTTGCCGCCATCGTCCTTAGACGGCGTTCACGACTAAGTGACGGTACAAGAATATATATCATAGAAACGTTCTATTTTATTGTGATGCACAGTGCCTTATCATATCTGGTATAATATGGTAATGCAGTATAAATCTATGGCTACTCTGGCATCTCCTGCTGGAATGTAACACACAAATTGTACTCGCAATATTGCGTACATCGATCTAGATGTAGATGCTATTTGAATCGGTTCGGTAATATGTGGAAGGCATGTTTATGGTATTAGATTGCTTAAACGATGGCAATTTTGGCGAAGTAGCGTCGGCCATTAACTTCAACGATTATGCACCAACCAAAGGTGCGCTAAACGTGGACTGATGTCCTCTGTAAAAAATATCTAACCATGGTGTAGAAAACTGCCTTGATCGACAAATGTCTGTCACCTCATAACACAAAATATAACCTACTATGGAGGAACCATACCTATTACCTACTGAAGCCGTCTTGCCATATATGTATTTCCCACCAAACAACTGACGAACTACTATCGAGTTATTGACCATTCGTTTTTTTAAATTTCTATGTATCATAACCGTTAATTGCTGATAAATGCTGCTGGCCGTACACAATTTTACTTTTGGCCAATAAAGCAAAAATTACACTCCACGACTGAAACCCGAATACATGCGTGCGGAATATAAATGCAAATACTTATAGCGTACGTCCGCGAAGACTGCAAAACATGACCTTGAGTTTATATGTTTTGCTGTTATTATCGATATTATTGTTGTTATTAATAGCAATTAAATTATTTCGACTGAATATAAAACGTTGTATCTGGATCTGTCTTTCTTCTGCGACTGAATCCACTCGAGCCATAGCATATTGAAATGTTACGTCGTTTAAAGTGACGCATTAGATTGTCGTCATCGGCCTCATTGAAATCTACTAAACAAAAACAGGTTACGGCTACCGGCCAGTACGAACGGAGTAACCGTGTAACCAACGAATCAACCATATGGTTTCTTTCGCCGTCGCTTCTAGGTCAGAAACGACGGCGGCTAGAACGACATTTATCAGCGCTTGCCTGCTCGCTCACAACTCATCTGTTTGGCCATAGAATACTGCTGCTACTGCTGCTGCTGTTGCTGCATCGCCACACGCACGAAGAAATAATCGACAATCCGATAGAAGCCGTCGCTGTTACTACTCTTGGTTCTCTATTTACCTTTTTATATACTCGGCAACGAGGCGCGACCCAATAGAGGCTTGGTACTGGCACAAAACGCTGAAAGCCCCGATAATCCGATATCCTTTGGCTTGATCTGGTCGTAGCCGATTGTCGTATTGAACCGAGTTCGTAACGAATTGGAGTTGTGGCTAGATTTTTGGAAGGGTTGGAAACGTTATCATAATAAATTGGATTTCACTCATCTGAATCTCGCCATAATGATTGACTTCAACTTCAGTAACCGTACGATTATACTAACTCAATGGGATCAAAAATAATGAGCAAATGAATATCGTCGACGCTTTGCCAAACTTCAAGGAGAAACCAACTCTGAATTAACGGATGACCGCACGTTCATTGTCTTCTCTGTGCAAAAGATCTGTGTATACCAGAATAAAAAGCTAAAATGATACTGTGTCCGTTTTACTATATGTGACTTTAGCGGGAAATTGCAGCGGGCCAGCGAGGGATACGATCACCACATACAGATTAGCTAGCAATGATCAACTAACTACACTATACAAGAGCCAAATTCGATACAATAGATGGGTGCTAGGGGTAGAATGAGGAACAAGAAAAAAGATCCTTTTTTATTTAGAGAGCGCGACAACCGCGTCGTAGTTTTGTTGTTAGTTAAATGGCAGCTTCACCATTCACAGATCGAGCGCAGACGTGTGCCTGCTACGAACAGCAACAGCGTTTCAGATCGACGAAGACTACCAAACGCGTTCGAGCTGGCACTGCCAGGTGAGTCAGCGAGCGAAACCAGCGCGTGCTTTTTCTGACTTACAGATCCCGCGGAGTTTCGACCCGTTCCTTCTTGCCTTGGTCCTTACTACAATCCACATGTGTCATTGGTATTATTGTCATCATCATCATGGTCATCATCATCATATCCATGATTAATTGTCTTATTTACAACCCGAGCAGGCCACACCTCGAGGAGGTCACGCACGCAAGACATTGCGCTTGCCTGCTTGGCTACCAGAGGCCATGCTCAAAACATCGGATGAGGTCCTACAAACTGACGACTAAACCAGGATCAGAACTAACGAAACAACAGCATGGCGTAACCGCCTCTGCACATGACGATAGTCAGTCAGTAGGTAGACCAGTGTAGAACTGTTTCTGTCGACGGTACGGTGATTAATGTGTGCCACACTCCTAGCAGAGTGGCTGGCAAAGCAGCTGTATCCCAGCGTATCACATCTTATCGGCCTTACCGGCCCGGGTCGAACAGCTACTATACAGTGAGTAATAAACATATCGAGAAAACAAGACAGCTTCACTGGATTATCGTATACTAATAGCACATCATTATACGAACTACGATCACCAATTGTAAACGCGAGCCTGAACACTACTAACTACAGAGGGTGTGAACTCGAAGACGACTTTCGAGCAATGCGTTTGTTTCACAGGTACAAATGTGCCACTTTTCCAAGGCAAATGTAAATCACAGGTACGCACTCGCACTTAATCCCAAACATACGAACGTTTGTTCTGGTCATCGTATGATGATTTCTGCTGTGACGTCCTTGGGCCACCCGGGCGGTCTTCTGCTCGCCCGACACACGGCGGACGGCTGTGGCGCGAATTTTGAAGTTCGGTAGCGTACCAATAGCATGCCACCGAAATTAGTTGCCACTGTCGTTGAGTCGAGCGAAACGTGTCGATGTTAGAAACGAATCTGAAACATTTGTCAGCGCTCTTGCTCTCCAAAATCCTTACAGCAAAAAATAAAAGGATGATTTATTATAATGGACGGTATCACTAATTGAGAAACTCTACAGCTGCGTATTAGCAACTGACTTATCACACTTGGAGCGCACTTTATAAAAGCTAATAAAGGCAATATGTGCTTCCGACGATGATGACGAAAAGCGCATATTAATGCTTATATGTAGTCAAACGAGCGCTTTCTTTAATCAAAAAGTACGTGTGCACATAAGTGTTTAGACAAAGCACGCTACAATTTTCTCATAGTTTTGATTTTGTAAATCTGCTTTTGATGTTCGGTTACATCCATGGTCTAATTATCTTGTTACAGTAACTCGATTACACTATCGTGGTTATGGCACTGATGTTGAGGAAGATACTCGAAGCAAAGACGCACAAAAGGGGTTAAATGGTATTTGATAAACGAACAGGGATACCTACGTGGAGCTTCAATAAAAATTTTAAAAAATTGTTTCTTCTTAGAGGAGCACTTTTAAAAGTGCTCCTCCTAAAAGAATTATCGGTACATTTAGATATCGCCACTAAACTCCGACTGCTTCCACAGGTTGGAATCTACAGAGGATCAATAGCGCACATGCGTTTATTAAGCTGTCAGCTTAATAATTGTGCAAAAACCTCACTGCCATTATGGACCAAACTTTGAGTTCTTTGACAGTTCCAGGAATGAGCTCCTAAAACAAAGACGATATTTCAATCGAACTTCCTTTAAACGTATTTCAAATCGAATGGTCCGTGGTGAAAATGCGCGACAGAACTTCATCATTTGAACCTTCAAAAGCCATCAGCTCTGTAACGTCGAGATCACAGCAATTAATTACCTACGTAAGTTGCTTGTGATGAGAGCAAGCAGAGCTTATCCGTTACATTACGTATTTCGGGAATTTTTATTTACGAAAACACTTGTAAGCCTTTTCGCGTCTACTGTGTGCTATCATTATGTCATTATGCCAAGCGAAGTACGAGGTGTTAGCAGCGCGGGTTGAGTTTTGCTCTCACACTCTCGGTGATTACTTAGCAGTCTACTACAGAGGAACCACTTCTTGGGTCATGATGAAAGATATAAAGAGCGTATGACGATGAAAACACATGAATGTTGAAGGAAAAGGACTCCTCGGTATTTTACAAGCCAATCGAATTCTACTGTTGCTCATGTTTGCACTTACCAGGGCGCTGCGTTACTGCTAGTCGACCTGTGAGGACCAGACTGGAACACAAGGCAATCTCAACACCTTAATAAGACAACCTTCGACAAAACTGACGTCCGGATCCTACAATCTGACTTTCTTTGATGAGTTTCGTTCTCATTTTGAGACTGCAGCTCCCTGAAAGCGGAAAGCTATCCGAGCATTACGGTATGGTCTTTAAGCCTTGAAAAAAGGGAGCATCGGTGCTTGTCCATACCTGTGGTACGTCAGGATTTTATCGTGTCTCCTATCTCGGACCACGAAGACCGTTAGCTGATCTTCGAGCAAGCTGATTATAATCCGTTACTTATTTTGTAATATGCCATATATATTACGAGTTAGATACTTACCAGGGTAGTAAATAAAATTATGGTAACGGTGTAACTAGATTCGAGGAATAAATCAGAGGACAATCGAATACTTGAGGGCGCTGTCCAAGTATTGTTGAGGCACATTTAATATCAATAATTAAGACAAACCACTTTCCAAACGCATATAATGTCCAGAAACTTATTTTTCTGACTTTTGAAATTTGCTCAAGCCTAAAAAACGTGTGTGCGTAAACTCGATTTTTAAAATATACGCTGACCTGAAAGTTTGCCGTTTTAGTTTTACATCAAGTTAGCGATGGTTTTTGACTACGATCAAGTAATAACAAGCTTAATTAATATTTATTTATTTGCTTTTTAACGGTCGATAGCGAAACGCAAGTTATTGATAGCAGATGTGCATACACGTGCTATTCACTAGACGCACATGGCTTCACCATAAGGTGATCCCAAAAATCCAATCCTGCAATATCAGACAAATTTGATCAGCAAGCAAATCTTCTAGTACACTTACGTCAAAAATAGTACTTGTGTTAAAGGTATTATTATTTATGTACAGTGTATATAACTAATAGTTATATATAATTATTGGTAAATGACAATTATTGTTAAGGCTCACATTGGAATTGCACATTTAATATATATCGGAGAAAAACCTTTTTGTTCTAGATAAAAATAGACAATAGCTACTGAAAAGTACTCCAATAACTTGGATTATTTTTTCTAGCTGTAGACCTAGATGTTACTTAACTCTAAGCCTACGTTTGTTCCAACCAGTATAATTAGGCGAATACGTTGTGAAAAACGCGCAAATGGTCTTCTCAGTAATTGCCAACCTGAAAACCGTGCTACCAATAGTTGGAATAAATAAAGGAATATCGGATTCATTATTTCAGTCAATTCATTGAATATGTATTTCGATCAGTAACCGTGAAGCTGTAACGATTCATTACCTATTTTGCTAAATAAAAATAAATTTCTTCAGTTAATTTTTCCGCACAGTATGTATCAGGTTAAAACCTGATTGACGACAACGAACCCTTGGCGGCCGATTCAGTCATGGCGTCGAATACACACACCTCTTGCCTATCAAAGAGGGTGTTTGATTACGAAATATAATAAGATGGTGATCTCCATTTTATGAGGCCTGTAGTCCCTCCCAGTCGACCAGATTAGCGTATATAGAGATTTTGTACAGTCCCAACGAAAACGGGCCGTACAGCAGAAGCTAATTAGGATCATTACAAGCGTTGCCTTAGAGCTTATAGGCGCTTGTCATAATTTAATTGTGAGTCATATTGTAAAGTTAACTCTTTGTTTTATTCTTCTAAGCTGCAAATATGATTAAAATGTTTCTTTTAATGTAGAAATCCAACTTTACTAAAAATGTTATCATGTCTATATATAATGCAATATGTAGGGTATCTACAATTTCTATTTATGTCAAGCACATAATGAAGTTCTCTACCTAGCTATTTTGAAAAAGTGGAACATTCTCTTCTTGACAATATCCTTGCCCCGCACAGCTTGAACATTGTGTGCTGTTACTTTTTTCAACAAGCTATACCGCCTTTCAACTCAAATGAGCAGCCAGTGACATACTGACACAAATGTTGCTTTTGCCGTACGAAATAGGTCACTAATTGATGGATATTATTTACAATGTATGATTTTTGTGTGACGCTCCTTTTTTTGTTACCTCCACAACATTGATTAAAGCCTGCTCAACTATCCTTAAGCAAGAGGCGTGCGTCTAATAGCTAAGCATAATTTAGACTAGTACGTTTCAAGTTATTAATTAGCTAACTAAATTTTCGGAGCATTATTTTACACTACGCAAAATCGAGTATACCCCTAATTTTATATGCATTTTGTGTAAGGGGTTTCTACGATTTTAAATCGCCCCTCATCAGCGTTGGTTGTAGCAACACTTTAATGTCGCGAAATTTAGTGGCCTTACACATGGCTTCACGCACGAACCTATAACCTATGCATATATGTGTACGTTCATATGTGAGTTGACTAGCTTTCCAAAAGTGGTTGTTTTTAACTGGTCTTTTGTTGGCTACTGATAGAACTTCATCCTGGGAACAGTTGTTCTGTTTATATCCTAACTATATATAGATGTTAGTTCGTCTCAGAAGAAGTGTCTAGTTTAGGATAATTTGAGCACTTCTAGACTAAACTGAGAAGCCATCTGTTTACTGATCATCAAAACTCCTTGAAAGAGTTTATGCTGGAAAGTCGCTTACGTTTGTAGGCTTATGGACCTACCTGGACTTCTGACAAAATAAATCGGATCAAAAAAAATCATAAAAACTAATCTTTAAAATAAAATCGGACCCTTTGCGTTTGCCCGCAATTGGCGGGTAGAGTTGTGTTTTGCGAAAACAGTGAGTATCGATATCGAAATATGCAAATGGAACAATTACAATGAAAAATCGCGTAGTAGGGCGTTGAAGACACAAGTTCTAGTAAGAAAAAAAAAGTGAATTACTTCTTGATAGGATGATGGAATGGAGGTGACCTAATGACAGGTTGCAAGGCCTTGGACTCGACGAGGCCTTAACGACAGAGTGATGTCATATGGAAAACATGAAGTCTGTCTTGTGCCTCATTAGATATTTTTAGGTCGGGACTGGTCATTTCATCAGGTATCAGAATGCATGTGCCGTGGTAACGGATCAAATGCATTAGGAGGATGGGAGGGAGTTGTTGCGATGGAAGAATAATATCACTGCAATGAAAGAATAATATCACTGCAATGAGATGACGGTGGATAACAAAATTCGTGCAGCGGACTGTGACGCGTCTGTCGATTCGTTTGGCTAAAACCGGAGCAAAGCAATAGTAGAATAATTGTACGATCGTTGAGATAGGATACCCTATTGACTAAGTTAGAACAGCAGAATTATTGTACTTGGGTAGCTGCAACAGACTCTCGGAACTAGTACACTTTACTCAGATGTAACATAAACAAGTTTAGTAAAATGAGAACAGGCTGATGAAACGATAATACAACAGGTTGTTGGAGCACTCCAGGAGTAGAATAACACGATCGCGTCACGCGTTATGTACCACGTGAAACAGGGTAAAGGAAACTAGTGTTGTATATACAAATATGGTTTACGTTGGGCGTAGTATGACATTAGCAAATTAGATTGGTTGAATCAGCAGACACGACTGCGTGGCAAAGCTTGTAGACGAATCTACTAACCTTTGGATGATGATTGTAACCGATGGCCTTCTATACTTTGCGTGTGGATCTGTCCACAAAGCAGGCCGCATAAGGCCTCCTGGCCAGGCTTCGCCACCGAGTCTATTACTAGGAGCTAATTCATAATAGTTTTCTCCGCGTATATCATGGACGGCGGACCTCATGAAACTGAATTCCGAGCGAAGCGACGAATAGTGGCGTCAAACGCATAAGTTTTTGCTACATTTGGTTATAGGTTACTTAATTGTGAGTTTAAAGTACCACAGATATCGTCCGATCTTCGGCGTGAAATAAGAACTACGATAAAGTTCACTGCTTTACGCTGTTTAGTAATCGAGAAACTAGGCTTAATACAGCTTTAGAGTAAGATACTTCCATTAAATACAGAACAGTAGTAATTTACCTGAATTGCCTACATTTGGCTTTTTACCCTCTATAACGAATTTTATTTTATCACATAGTCTCACCGTTAGTATGCAATATTTAAATAATTTGTCACATGATTTTTTCGAGTTTTTATTTTTAGATTTTGGCATAGTTAAGTAAGGGTTTTTTTTTTTCGGCATTTGACTCGGCTCTTATATAGCGAATGGAATATTTGGATCCATATGAGCGGCTCACCCTCAGAAACGATATGGGTGTCTGCGATTCAGACCTAGCTAAAAGGTAACGACCTTTCTGTTCTTCCTAATCAAGGGATTTATACTATTGTTTGCCTTATTGTATGCCTTTAATAGAATTAAGAAAACCAATTCGGTACTAAGAGATAATGGCCAATCGATGTATATACCAGACTTTGTTTCGTAACGCTAGTCGAACACAAGACGAAGCTAATTGCGTTGCGTTTTTTTCAGCGATTTGCTGTAACCCTCGCTTGCCAATGTAATTTTTGCCCTAACTGGCCGAGATACATCGAAGTATTGTAAATGTGTTTGAACCATGATATGTAGAACGAGCGTCTTCTGGACAGTAACACCCTCGACTCGCCGATGCCATATGGGTGACTGAGGATAGCAGTGCTTCGTAAGCAGCTCTCACGTTCAGGCATATACGCCGACGCGCTAATTTGAGCAGATAGGCTAGTGACTATTTTCAAACTCCCGTACTAGAGCTTCAGTTAGCCATTATCGTCCATATTGGCCGCTGATTCAGAACTAGTTCTAGATTAGTACAAAGATCAACACGAGTAAAGAGGACGGTTTGTTTCTGCGTTTGTTTTTTGACAATTCTTTTTAGAGCTATTGCTTATGTGTCAACAATAATATGGAAATTTGGGTGTTTTGCACAACGCTGCTATGCCATCGTCAAAAAACGGAAGAAACCGTACGACCATAGAAATGTGCCCTACTAGATAATAGATAGCGGTAGACATCGTTACGTATTTAGGTGGCCGTCGTGAAGGTTACGCGAGTACCTAATCCTTAAAGGCTATCGATGTTGCTCGATAAAATCTAGCGAACAGCTTGCTTACATGTTGAAATTGCATACAGCATTCAAAGAAAATCATAACTCGGAATTCTCGGCTTAGAACGTGACGGAGAAGTCAAGCACTTTTGTTCAATCTGTATCAGTAACTTATTATTGTTATAGTAGGTAGTAACGTGCCAAGCTCTCGACGTGTTAAACAGAATTCAAGTTCGCACTGAAGTGAACAGACTACACTGTTAGTAATTGATGAGGCGTATTAGCATGCGGAGTTGCTCGGTATAATTCGACTTTAATTTGAAAAACAGTTTCGATCCGACAGAAAAAAACGCGAACGATTGAAAGATGAATTTTATTTATATTTAAACTTTTAAATTGAGGCTTACTTGCCTAACGGCATTAGCAGGTGATTGTTCTGCTTTCTGAGGATCACCTTGTGAAGGTGTTACAGTTGCTCTACGGAAACGTAAACGTCACCGAAGTCTAATAGCCAGATCTAGTTGTGTCCATCACGAACAACTCTATCCCTTTTCGTATAACTATCTATCTATCTATCACAATAAACAGTCTAGCTTTACTGGCCTCAATGGACTTAGTCGCAATTTGTTATGTAAACGAAACAATTTTAGTCGGTTTTTGAGTTAATTCAGTTTTGAGCGACGATAACATTCGTGATTTTCGTTTTCGTTTGTCTTCTGCTCGATTTAAAATGTGTGTGTATACATAATTTTAAAAAGGTCAGCAATAATAATGAGCATAAGAAGTGCATGTGTGTCATTACCGCTAGTGCGATTATCATCACGGTAAATTTTTTTACAACTCTATCATTGTTTCTTTTTAATAGGGGTCACAGAACATATGAAGAAGCATGTATTCTGTCCAGAGGCAGTTTCACATGCGCTCGTGGAACAATTCTCTCTTTATTATTGTTAAGTTTATATATAGGGCACTTTGTTTTTCTTTCTAGCCTTCAATAAGGGAGGGAGTGAGAAGGCTAGCTGTCTCGTACTAAACGATCTTTTCGTCGATTCCTTACACGCATCGATGATAATGGAACAGATAATTTGTCGAAGATGATTTGTCTTTATTTTGTTTAGTTAGGAAGTTAGCTACCTTCGATCGCGCATATCAAGTTATATTTCAGTGTCATCAGCAGAACGCTTACTGGAGCTTGTCCATAAAAGCTGCAACTTTTTCAAAAACCACATCGACGGGGTCCGTAGACGATATCGTATGAACCATATCCCTGTACTTATCAACGACTGGCATGGATTCGTTGCGGAACGTCTTAAGGCGCTTACGGATCGTCTCCTCATTGTCATCAGCACGGCCCGAGCTCTTCCCGCGCTCGAGCAATCGTGCCGCCATCAGGTCATCACTGAGGTCGAAAAACAGAATCGCTTTAACGGGGCACACGAGCGACGTAAACTTCTCACCCTGATCTACGGTCCGGGGATATCCATCAATAAGGAAGCCCTTAGCGGAGGTCGACTTGTTTTTAATTGTATTCTTCAATAGTTGTAGAACAGTCTCTAAAGGAACAAGTTCACCCTTCCTCATAATTTCACTGAGTTGCTGGCCGAGAACCGATGCCTTTGCTACTTCATCACGAAGCAGATCGCCGGATGAGATATGCACATAGCCATATTTTTCGACGATTTTCGCGCACTGAGTACCTTTTCCGGAACCGGGACCGCCCAGAACCCAAATAACGGGTGCTTTGATATCTAGCGGTCCTCCGAGATCCGCCATCGACAATTCGTTGTCGTTCGTACAGATGAATTAGACACTGATTAGACTGGTACAGAGGCTATTGTCGTTTCACGGCGAGTTGCGTTCACTTGACTCTGCTGTGGACACAGCGAAACAATCAGGGATAATTCACAACAGAAAGCTTATCGTCTATTACCTATAGAAACGGGCAACGTGCGAGAGCTCGTTGGCAATCGACAAGGTCAGCAGGCAGGCAAACAGGCAGGCAGGGTTACCCAGTGAGGTGCTCTCCGAGGCGAGAGACCCTTGTTCGATTGAAGGAAAGGGTCGCAGAGGCCCAACGACCTGATGTAGAAGCTGCGAGGAACAAATAGTTTCACGAGATGGGTCAGCAGAATGGGTCTGAAGTGAGGCAATAAGAACGTTGCGACGCGCTCCTGCTGACTCTTTGGCAGGCTAGATCGAAGGGAAGGGAACCACAGCGTGGTCGTAGGTCATTCAAACTGACTCCACTGGGCATGATTCTGGGGATTTCGACGGATTGACTGAGGTTGAGGGATTGGCGTGTTTTTGCGCCACCGCTTCCTCAATCGTGTTTTCAGAGTGTCGTGCACAATTGTGGAGCCACCAACAAGCTTGCATGCAGGTAGCCATGGACGTTGTGGTGTAACATTACTATAGCCGTGATGTCATGAAGCGGTCTACAAGAAACATGGCTGTTAGTGTGGCGAAAACTCATACAGAAATTGCCTGTGTCCTTTTTTCGGGCGTACTTTCGAGCGCATTATGTGTTTGCTGAAAAAAAACAGGCAAGTGGGTCTTATACATGTGTTAAGTTGTGAAGCTATGTGTAACCGAAAACCTTAATACACAGTCCCTACATTGGATAAGTAACGGGCATGAAAGCAGCAATTGCGATAGGAAGCCCTAAAACAATCGTATGGGTACGCACATGTGCTAAATACAAATGCAGAATTTCGGATGTAAACACTTAATGCTTAACTGGCGGCTCTTGAATACAGTAGTTAGATTAAAACGGCGGGCCCGGTTAGGTCCGATATTTTTTCCCGGTGATAGCTCAGAGGGTAACGTCTTTGCCTTCTAATCTTAGGGATACGTCCCGGTCTAGGTTCGAACAGGCCGTACATACTTCGTTTTGTGCTGGAAGCCAGCCATGGAATGCTTAACAGCGATATTGGACGCTCAAATCTAACCATAGAGGTCCAATATCTAAAGATCGATTGATATATATGTTAATGTATTCATCGAAGTGAAAATTGTTTATACATATTGAAATCATCAATTATGAATCTAGGAACAGCGTTTCGATTATTTAATTAGTGTAGCTCACTCAACCTAGCTTTACAAGTACTATCTACGTAAGGAGCTCGCAAACGTACTCGGTATTTGTTTTCTGTGTCTCTTTGTACCTACTATCGAAAATTATAACTCATGATCTAAGTTATTTGAAAAGTATACCAAAGACCGTCATGTCCGATAAATCAATATGGAAAATTAAGGCTAGAAGCCCCTAGACAGTAAAACATTGATTCAGTTTAGATTCCGTCATCTCAAGTTGCTGCTGCTACGCAGGAGTCCTATAGTCGACAGACTTATATATATATATATATATATATAATATATATATATATGAGTACTATATAAATTGAGTCCAAAATACATTGCGAAAAAACATTGCATCACAACGGAACACGGCCCAGTCTACCTTGACCATGGGCAAAGTCATCTTCAGGGTCTTGATCCAGTCTTGAATGGTATTATCAGCTTTGCAGGAAAAAACCCACACGTGCCCTTGGAAACTTCTCCGTAAGGCTGGAAAGTATTAAGCTCTCATCTGGGCTTCAGAGCAGTTTTGCGTCAACGATCTACTCGTATCAGACCTTTCTGTACCGTCCAAACATCGGAAAAATACGCGTGCAATTGCCAGCATAGCCAAGAAAACTATAGCTATTGAAGATTTAGTTTAGAATTTAGCTGGTAGTAGTCTACACAAGCAGCGAAAGCAGTGAATCCCCCAGAAATTTCCCATTTCTCAGCAGAGATAGCGGAAAAAACAGGAGCTTTGTGGATAAGATTTTTCTTTGAAGCGCGACAGGCAACACGTGCTTTCATGCCGTCAAATAGATAATTTCGTGCGTCACGCTTTTTCTTCGATGATTTCTTATCAACACAAGATCACACTTAATTCTTTTACCGAACCGAATAACCATATATTTTTAGCGGAAGACAGAACCTTTAAAGCTACTTTTTCAAGCATTTCATGTTTTCTATTTTAGAGCGTCGATTCGACATTCAATCGGACGCTGCATTGTTTCACCTTATAGGCGATCCGGTAGACTCGAAAGGACCTTGTGAGCTTCGTCTGGCAGCGCCAGGTCAGTGAAGGTGCATGAAATTATAATGTCACAGTGCGACAAGGCTCAGCCAGTAGTCAGCGAGATTTGCCCACTTTGAGCTACGCGCAAGTCGCAACTGATTGTAAGAACAAGCGTAAATATTATATTACAGTGAAGTCTTGTTCGAGTGGGATGGCCTATTATGTTAAACAGTCGAAACGATGGTAACAGCGGATATTGTAGGGTTCTGGGCGACCTGCGTTCGCGACAACAATACCGCATCGTTGCATACGTTTTCAGGTTCAGATCTGGTTGCGCGGCAGTTCAAATCGCAGAAGAAGAAACAGAATCTTTACAATACAGTAAAGTAGACAAATGTTTATTAACGTTAATATATCATATTGTCATATATATGTTAATATGAAATAATAAATAAGTTTAACTATCTATATAAATATGCATTAGGAGTATTCGTCGATCATGCAAAAGAGCGAAATAGCGTCGCTGGTAAAGCAACGTCCACATTTCGTTGTGTATCACTAGAGAGAGATTAACAAGACAAAACACCGCCCTAGAGATTCGCTACACGATTTAGTTATTATTGTTTATTGCCTCTTTTTCCAATTTTCGTTTGCCGACGCTGGAGAATATATGTATGCTCCAGAAAGATGTTTTGACGAAATGCTTTGCATGTATTAAGACTGTCAATCCAGACAGTTTTGTTTATTCAATATTACCACCATCCTTAATTTAGGATCCTAGACAAATTTTGTCCGGTACTAAAAATAGTAGCAAATTTATGTCCGTTATAAGCAACAGCCTGTTAAAGTTTTTCCTTAATTTAAATGCTTTACCTTGAATGTATACTTAGAAAGCTTTTTTTACGAGTCCACTGTCATTATGTGTTCTACTTCAGGTTTTAAAAGTAGTCTATTAAGTAGCAAGATCAGCATTCTAAACACCTGGTTCATTTTATATTTTTTTTTTCTAATATTAAAAGGGTACGTAAGCAACTCTGGATATTTGTTTTGCATACGGTGAAGACACTTTCGTTGAGAGATGTAAATTCATTTTGTAGATGTCCTATTTTAAAAGTAAGTCTAAACAATCTTTGATGAATTCGGAATACCCGAAGAGCGAACAAAAACGTTACTTTTTTAATTTGCAAGCCACTCATGAGTAACACGTTATGCTATAGAGCCCTTCTTGTCCCTGCCATCCTTACACCAAATTGTCTAGGCAGCTTTTCGATTTCGTCGAACCAAAGCCGCCCCCTACAGTAAAAACTTTGTGCACAGAAAGACCTTTCTAGTTGTGTGTGACAGTTGATCGTTAGCAAACAAATAGCGGTAGAGAAGTGTCATAGTAGACAAAAACGGACACTAATTATTTGAAGTTTCTTCCCATATAGATCTTTATATATATATATATATACCAACTATATTGACCCGAAAAAAACTGGATCTTGAATTTTGAACACAGAAGATCATGCTAAGATACATGCGTCTGTCATTATACGTAATTTTTCATTTCATTTCATTCCATTTACCGAGATTTGGTTAAAAAAATCTAGACATAATAATTTAAAAATTGTAAAATAAGCGAGGAAACAACCCCTTGAATGTCACCTAGAACAATTAAAACGTATGACATCAAGAATATTTTTGCAACAGCTTGCAACAAAGAATGCCACTACCTCCTTGTAATAGCGTGTGGTACATCCTATAAGAAAGATATTGGCTTTTTTTTTTACCAAGCAAAATTAACAGATTGTGTTCGCGTTAAGGAAAAAACGATCGAACAACAATCCGCTCATTTCTTAAATAAACATAGCAAGCTTAATTTCGAAAGCATGAGGGATGAAACTATGGCGAAGATCAGCTAAGACGAATTGAACAGTTTGACCATTTTAAGAGCGCATGTTTATTAGTTTAAAGCAGCGACGTTCCATGCACAAGCACATTACTGAATTAGACTGTGTAGACATTTTACTTTTATGTACAAGAGGTCTTTTTAGTATGAAGTTTTTCACAAACATACGTTGGGTCAAAAAAAGTTCATAATTTTGTTAAATTGCACTGGCTTATTAATAAAATGTTGTGCAATCCACACTCTCCATACTCAATATGTCAGAACCAGTACTATTTTTACTAATCTTTACTTATACAGTCAGAGTCGTACGTTTCGAAGGCGTCGAGAAATTCAGATTTTACTCATTCTCTCTTGTTGCATAAAAATTGAGAACTTTTTTCTCGAGTGGTAGTAGTGAAATAGTTATCATTTAATAAGTTTAGAGCATTGTTTGAACTGCACTACATAATTTATCCTTTAGAAAGGACACGCCTCGAAGTAAATATGCCGCATTCATCGCTGATTGACCCTCAAAAAAAATGAATTTGAAATGAACGCAGCTTAAAGCAGTGCTGTTTGCTTGCATAGATGAGAACCTCATGTTAAGATTAACAAGCTAAAAAAATTATTAGAAACTGCGTAACCCTTACACCTTTACGTTTTACAAATGAGAAGTAGAGTAACTGTGTACTAATTCCTCAACGGCTGCTAACTTAAGTGGCAACGTATTCTATCTATTGCCACCCTCCCAACGGGGTAAATCACTAATTTGTCAGTAAACAGCGGTTACTTTTAAATTCGCGCGGGCAGCTCCAAAATAGCGGCCGCTTTGTTTGCACGTGCTTTTGTTTTGATACGTGCCCTCGAGCAGGTCTGTAGAGGGATGTACGAGCTTGGGCACCTGGGTTCAACGAATAACTATTAACTCAATATTACTTTTTTTAGTGTATTGCTGCGATGCAAATATATATTATTGCTTCAAAGGAATCGACGATTTGAAGTGACAGTTGTGTAGTTGCTGAGTTCGGTGAATTGTTACGGCTATATAATGGGCGGTCAGGCAAAGAGACGTCGCGCAAATCGTAAAAAAATCAACATAAATCCGAAACGGGCCCGCCAGAAGTTAAAGCGAAGGAATGCTCCTCGCGTCGCATGTGAACAACTCAAAGCTGTTTGGAATGAGGAGCATACATTTCGTAGAAATATCGAGGAAGCTGGATTACTTTATGACGCCAACAAGGTATGCATTTTTACGGCCTATGTGTACACGTGTGACCACCATGATATTATGAAGCGTATATCGTAACGCACTGATTTACAAGTGAAAAAAGGACAATTTGTTGTTATAGATTTCCAGCATGCATATGTTCTAGATATAGTGCACTGTAAACGTTCAGAGCATTCTATTATTATGTTGTCGAATATTAAGGTGTACTGTAGTGTATTTTCTACTTTGCTTTTTGTCACTGGCTTTGTTAGTAATTGCTCATTAAACTTGAACAAGGTCTCTCATTAACTTTCGATTTACAAACATTTATTAATCTATATCATTGTCTGTATTGTTGCAATTCGTTTATTTTTTCTACTGTCCGACAGCTGGAGCTTGACCCGACACAAAAAAAACTTGTAGCTCCAGCAAAATACGAAGTGGTGGAAAAAATCGAGATGGAAGCCAACGCGGCCCGACGTGACCGTAGCTTTATGCTGCGTGATGACATGATGTTTCTTGCGAAGATGATCTCTAAACATGGCATTGATGAATGGACTGCCATGGCTCGTGACCCCGACAACCTCTATCAGTTAACACCTAAACAAATCAAAGGCTTATATAAGAAATGTCAGAAAGTACCCACGCATTATAATGCCTTAATGATGGCCTGCGGGCTGCAACCTGTACCCGATGGTTATAGTCTGGATGCTGCTAAATAAGCTAGTAAGATGGTAATGTAGGTACAGATTAAAAACAAAATATATGTATATTTATTTGCCTCAGCAGTCTAGATTGTGTATTTATTGTTTCTATAGTTTTAGGTAAATGGCTCGTTTGAGTGTGCCATGTTAATAAAATACAGTTATCCGAATATGATCGATTTAATCATAATTGAACGGTTAAATATGCTATATTTGCTTATTCATTATACGGCGACTCCTCCATCAATATGCCCATGCACCAGATACTGTTTAGGCTACCACATATGGTGAAGTACAAACTCGAATGATTTTCATAATCCTATTGCGACACTTTTAGACCTCCTAATTTTATAGTATGATCTCCCTATGATCACTGCGGTTCAAGTGCGCTCAACGACAAAATCGCGCCAAGCGCTATTATTTGCAGGTTTCCATTTAGGGTGGACATTGAAAAACCCTGTTTCTAAGGTTCGATCCCGCCAAACGTTCATGTCAGTCAGTTCGAAAAATCCACATGGACAAGGTGTGTTCGATACATCGTACAATGACGCAACGGCATATATTCGACCACCGAGGGTCCACGTCGTCAGCATTGCTCCTTCAATGGGCTGCAACTCGCCTGCAGGAACAAACTTATCGTTTTCTAAACGCGACAGTACTGTAGGTGATGACTTACATTCCTGGAACACAGAAAATGATATGAATCACCTTATTGGTTTGGCTGAATATGGCATGTTATAGTATAACAGCAAAAAAGTATGAGCTGAGTTAAATAAACTCAGCTAATTCGTGCTTGTTTACTATTTAATGTATGGTGTGCTTTGTTAATCCAGTTTCTTTGCATACTTTTTTTAGGTGCGTGTATGTGATCTAAGAAAATCCATAAGAGTAAATTGATATGTGCATAAATTTATCTTTGGATGCAATACTAATAAAATAGCTTATATTTTCTGTTAAATATTCCGTAAGATGTCACCTTTTGAAGGCATATCAGCATTCTTTATTACCATGTGAGTCCATTCTATTCACCACGATTGGCTTCAACTGGGAACTTTATGAATATTATTATATGAATGTTATATGTGTTCTTTTTAGAAGGTTAACAATAAAATGTTGGATCGATTAGCCTTACGTTGAAGTTGAAGTTTCTCTCTTGTTTGTAGAGGGTCTCTCCAATGCAGAAAAATTCTGTATTAAACTTCTCACAGTATTCATCTAATGTCCATTTCTCTATCATCTTCACCTCTCCCATCAGGACACCATCGATCCTTGTAACCTTCATGAGATACAAGCCGGCTTCCGCTTTGTTTTCATGACTTTTATCGTCCACAGAAGCTCCAACTGAATCGGGTCCGCGCCTCGTGCCACAATGTCTTCGCTTTCCTGTCAAGTAAAAACAATCATCCTGGATGCGGACCATGTTGCCCACTGATTCCCACATAGGTAGTGTTTTGATTGGCTCAAACGTTGCTTGCTCTTTCCATTGCCAAAGCTCAGTCCCATAATGCTTTAATTCATCATCGTAAATGTTAAACACTAGACATACATAAGGATATTGTTGGAACGTATACGGGAACCCGTACCCAAGAGGATCATGCGGCAAGTAGGTGCTGCGGGTGAAACCTTTTACGGTGGAAAGTATGCCTATTGGGCCAGGTCTCACAGACACAATTCTATCACCTTCCGAATTAACAACCGCATTTGTATAGGTGAACCGCTTGGAGCTTTCTTTATGCAACTCTGATTCCGTCCACAATGTCCCATCAAATTTGTAGCCGTTATAATAAATGAACTTAGTGTAATCTTTGATTCGATTAGGAGTGCTGTTCTTTTCTAGCAAAAATACTAATCTGTATTTTACGGTCTGCCGCGCTAGTGACGATTCTGCCCATGCCTCAAGGGCAGCAACAATTTCAACCCTATTATCGTCCGCAACAAAGTCACTTTGTGAGCACAGTATCGTCATATATACTGAATTTAAGGCTCGAATGCAGTCAATTGAAAGAGCTGATTTCCAATTGTTGGAAATTGTGCGTCGTAACTCATCAACCAAAAACTTGACTTCCTTGAAGTTGCTAAAGGTGGTTGCTACATAGACAGCTGCCAACTCTGAGCGTTTGAACGACGTTTTGCCGTTATACAGTAGGTCTGTGACGACAGAGAGATGCTGCTTGGAAATCGGCAATGTAGATGTGCCGCTTGACGCGACTTTAAATAGGCTAATAACCCCCTCGTGCACAGGGATTGCTCCATCGATGCACTGTATTTGTACCTCTCCTATACAAGCACCGTACTCACTTTGAAGTTCTTTTATAGTTTCCTTGCGCGCATTGTTTACGACTTCATCATCGACAAAGAACTTCAGTTTTGGTTCCTTATACGCAGTTGTTCCAAAATATGCAAGTCTAACTAAATAATGTATAGCGTGCGCATCGAGCATAGCTTCTCTATTATCAGTACCAATGTTCAGCGTATGAAGCATCTTTTGAACTGCCCGTCTCGCCATTGTGCTACACTTTACTAGCTTGTCCTCGGCGCTTTTTATTGAGGTAGTTTCCTGCTTACACCAGCACTGATGCAAAAAGCATGTTGCATCTTCCACTGAAATCTCATAGTTTTCACCAACTTCGCGAACAATCGGATACGATGATTTCTCTTCCATGGCTAAACGAGCTATGTAAGTACTACTGTCAGAGTGCTATACTATTAAGAGTCTGCCACCCAAGAAGCCGCTGTTCGGACTTGCCCGGATCACACAACGCCTGTTGTCCGCCTTGAGCCAACTCACTGTTAATTTTCGCTCGTATTAGCTGTTAAAACATAATTATATTAGAATGCTACTTTGCATAATATTGAGAATTGTTAAAATGTAAGGCCATGTTTTTACTTTAGAGTACATGATTGTTATCAAGCCCATCTATTTAATAAACAAATATGTTGATTTCTGGTACTAACAGTGATAAACAAAAGCATTTATTCAATGCTGTTAATTATATATACGATACAAAGATCTACACAATGTGGACCCAGATCCAATTAATAGCTCTAGAAAATGATTTATTGTTTACATATTTTGTGATTTAAATAAAACTTCTTTTATAGATCAGCTGCTCTCCAAAGGCCACTTATGCCCTTACACCTGTTCCTTTAAGGCGAGGGTACTTTTAAAGTTTTGGCGGGTGTAAAGGTTCCCATGATTACATACAGGATAAATTATTTAAGAAGTATTAAAAACCGATAAAAAATCATTATGCCAAATTCTATATTATCGCAGAATACAGTTTATTGTAGTAATATCGACTCTTTGAAATGAACCTAATTAAAGTAAAATTTGGTTTTACCATTACTCAATATACGAAAACGCCCAATATGTCCAGCTTTATTATAATGTCAACTAAATGTAGTGGCACATGCTGCATGATTTCTGCAGAACTGTTCACCCATTGATCAGCGGCTTCACCTAACAGAAGACAAAAAGAACTCCACCCAATCAGAAAGGCTGCTTTACGACAAATTATCACTTTGTAATATTATTTTATTTATCCCTTGCATTTCTTAAAGATGCAATAGGCAAAAAAAACATAAACGAATCACACAGGATGACGCACATACAGTACGCTATTATGTATTATCAACTACATAATTATTAATCAGGAATGACGAATAAAATTCTGCAGTAGCTCAATGTAATGTCCAACACGAAAAGGGACAAAGAGGAATAGTTATTTGTCATCGAAGCATCGATATATGTTTGCAAGAACAGGCTTCAGTGGCGTGTTGTACATCGTAAATTCAAATAGAACTTAACGTTTCTTATATACTTAGTTTGATTTGTAAAACAGCCCAACAATTGAATTGAAGCAAATCATACCCCACCACACTGGGTAGAATCAAAAAAATGTTTCTTAACCTAGAATAATGAAAGTAAGCAAAAACCCTCTTACAACCGACAACAACAATGGCAAATAGCTTAATACAAATTTGCTTATAATAACATATTCGCTCATATTCTACGCACAGAAGATCAGTTTGATATGTGCACTCTAGTCGCTTCACCTGTATTGTAGACCAGCAAGCCGTTAATGCCTGAGTGGATAGACTAATAATAAGTAGCCTATATTCCAAAAAAATTATTTAGTAAAAACCGATTTTTGAGAGTACATTTTGTATCCCATGCTGTGTTGTGATATCTGATCTATATATGTGACAAAGGTAGTAATAGTAATAACAATAATAATAGATGAGAATGGGGTTCAAAATCGCAATCACTGTTGCTTAGCTTTGTTTGAATAAAAATGCTGTTTTCATACCGTTTTTTTCGCTCGAGTAGATAGGTGCGAAACATCAAATGAACGAAATTCATCCAAGAATCGACACCCGGTTGAGCATTTATTAGTTTCAAGACGTTGTAAGTAGAACACCCTTATTGAGCGAACTATTGAATTGGCAACGTTAATTATGCTTTAATTTCAGATGATAATACGATAAAATGGCTGTATCGGGAGTGTAATCTGTGCTGAAATACTATCGAAAATCTTCATTTAAAGGCGTGCGCCACCCTCGGAGGCTCATAAAGGATATCGCATTGGGTCTTCTGTTTTGTAAGTCAATCGGACAAAGCGACAATTGTGTAAACAAATTTAACAGAGCAGTTACAGAATATTTTTCTCATATTCTATCTTGTTTCTTCCTGCATTAGATTTTCACTCGAACGAGCGCCTGCGTAGCATTTATGGTTAAATTTAGAAACGCAAAAAGACGCTTCCAACGATATAACTCATTACCAGATGAGACGTCAAATTCTGTTTATTGTAAACGAAACCGATAAGAAAAATATTTTAGAAATCAATGTTTCAAGCCAATCTTAATAAGCCGTCGAAGTTTGATTAAATAAAGAGGTATGAGCATAAGCTATCAAGTCAAAGGTCCAAGTTTTCAGCCGCGCCCTGAATTTTTAGGTGTCAGCCCTACGAATCTTCCGAAGGCTTTTACCTACTAATGAAGTAAAAAAACTACAAAAGCAAGAAAAAGCCCAGACGTTATTGTAAAATTGATTCGTTTAGTTGTATCGGGAAAACAAGTGGAAGGACATTGATGTACCGTTTTTAGTAAGAGCTTCTGGACTTCTAGAAACAGGTTTTTGTGCGGAGATCCTGCTTCATGCTAAGCTTAGGTGCTCAGGGTCTTGATAATTTTTTTTAACTCGAAACTAGAAGATAAGCATACCCACATAAGTGAACCGATACTATTCGCTCTCGATAGTTTCATCAATTTTACATGTTGATCTTGACACATTGACTTTTTCATTAAGCTATTTAGGACAAACTGCATTTTCATTTTGAGGGATAACAGGCCAACCATATTGAATACCACCTAGACTTATCAGTGCAGTGTTTAACAATGTTTTTATAAGACAGTATTGTCATTGAATATTATATTTGTTTCGTATGTGGTGGTACAGTGGTTTTGAACCTGGTGTTCTTTATTCTACTACAGGACGTTTTTAAAATCTCGTAACTTATTAACCTTATTGATTGGACTTTTTATTCGGTTCTTTATATTTGTGTAGCAAGGAAGTAACGGGAAATAACCGGAGTGCTTGGCTGTGTTGGTAAAACAATGCAAATTTTTTTGAGACTGGAACTAGATGAGATCTTGTTACTCATTGATTTATGGGATAGGGCGCCGTTATAGCACTTAAAGTACGTTGCATTATATTGCACCTTTTTCTGGCCGCGGTATAGCGTCGTAATATTTGACCTTTTACGTTTCAACGTGTGGTATGAAAAAAAAAAATTTTACGTACTGTAGGCTTAAGGACCACTTTTGTTTGCGATTCGATGATGTCAACGGCAAGGGAAAATTTACATGATTATCTTTCGACCCGATGATGTAAGAAGTATCTGTCTATAGAAGGAACAGCGCTGAACGTAGTTTTTCTTCCAGCGAGGCGCTGTCACTATGAAATTTATTCTATTATATTGATTCTGAACAGTCGCTGTCTATATGTCGATCTTTGTTGTAGAACATTCGGAGTAATGTAGTATACAGTTGCAATAACCAAATTTTTTATCCAATATATTTATATAAACTGGAACAATGTTTTATCTTTGGCTGTCTATAGAACGCAATATCCAGCACCTAATTTTTTTGAACGTGGCGAAAATTACGACCCGAGTCACCATCGTATGAAATCACAATTTCGATTAGGTATACGCCCCAATAGGTGCATTGTATTGAGGTGCTGACTCACATCATATGTGATCAGATTCAAATATAGAGCCTATTGACTCTTACGATGCACATGATATTCATGGTCCTTTCGTATCTTACTTGCTGGGATAGCCCAGCCGATGATGGCCTAAAATGGTTTACCAGCAAGTTAGGGTAGTGACAGTAATGCTTACTCTGCTGCGCAACGTTGGACTAATTGCATGATGTTCGAATGTTGTTTAAGCTCTCGCAGTGAGAATTATACAAGTTGTTATCGTTGAGTATACATAATGCAGGCTTTTAAATGTAATTCCCTTCGATAATTATACCGGAATGTCGAACCAAAATCATTTAACCAACAAAACACTCGCAGCGTGCGCTTGAACTTCAGCATTTTGAATTCTTTCTCATGACTAACTTTCATGGATGGGGACTGAGGTAGGTGGTGTTTCTCGTGTTTAAATTGTGGACTTCAGTCGGTAGTGTAGTGAGGCTTGTATGGAATATGAAAGGGTGTTTTGTTTTTTAAATTTCATTGACTGAGTATTGGAATCGAAGCAGATCCATAGGAGAACCATTGGGCAACTACGAAAATGTGTAAGCTAGAATTAGAAATGTAATCTTTTTAACTGAAAGGGCGTACTAACCCAGGTTGGTTTCCGTTCTCGTCTCCAAAAACTAGCTACGAGTGTAGTAGGTGATGTTAAGCCGGCGAAGAAGATCTTCTGCTATTGAAGAATCTCTTGCTATTTTTATCTATCCTATTATAAAAATGTAGTACTTTTTTTTGTTTTAGAAATAAATTTGCCCATAAGTGCGTTTTCATTTAGGAGTATTTCTGTGGACGATTTCTTCTTTTCAAACAAAATCGTTTGTCTAGTTTTTGTCTACTTTTACAGTACTTCCGAAGATACTAAACGGAGTATCACAAACCACTATCAAACAAACAGCGTGGATTAGCATAGTACGGATTCCTAGCGTTAGATAAATAATAACAAAAATATGTCATCCGAATGCTCTCTGCAGCGGCTTTATTAATTTGAGGGCTGCGTTCGATCCTGGACTAGGAAGCATCGTACAAATAAGGCTAGCCGTTTAAAATGCCGAAGCTGGTCAAATATATCTTTTAACGGAATTTCGTTATAAGTGATGATGGAGAACGGCTAGAATAAGCAATAGAGTCCGTTGAAGGACAAATCCGTTGCTCCTCATCACTGGTTTACTCCCACAAATCAATTCTCGTGACGTTGCCTCATGAAGATCATTCATCAAATCAATGATATCATAATACACAGTGAAAGCAAATTCCATCTACAGCAAGCTCTAGTAACATGGCAAGGAAGTGCCAGAAAATTCAACTGTCAAACATATGGAAAACAAATAAGTTCATGAAAGTCGACAGATCTGCAGAAAAAAGTTAAAAAAAAAAATTTCTCCCAAGAACTTTGGGAACATTTGGGGATCTTTCATAGCGCATCGATATAAATATAAGGTATAACATGCTATTACTGTTGCTTTGATATAGTTATAGTTAGATAAGGTAGCGATGAACATTCACACATCAACTGGCAAGTAAGTTTTTCAAAAAAACGACCCGTTCTTTGTAGGATAACAACAACAAGTCAACAAAATGGATAAATAACTAAGCAGTTACTACACTCTGGACTTGCTTGTCAGAAACTTGTTTGACCTAATCGTTTCTATATTGCAAAATCTCTATTACGTATGTGCACTGTTAGCCTAATTATCACATTGTCACACACAAACATTTCACGGGTTGCGCCACTCATGAACAGACGATCGTAAAGGATTGGTGATTTGGTTTAAATGTATTCACTCTTCTAGAGGCCCTCATGTTCATTTGTCAAGTGATTTGAACATTTAATCCTATTGGCCTGTACTGCCGAGATTTTTGCCGAAAAAGAACAAGATTGGCATTTTTGTTAGTCGGTCCTGCTGTAAGCCACCGGTGATCCGATTAGTATATTTTCTTGAAAATTATCGAAGCTTGCAATGCCAGAGAAGTAGTTACTGTTACAATTTATAGCTGACCGAAAGAAGCATAGCGCCCATGGATAATGCTATATGAAATGTACAATGTCGCTTTGACCGCCATAATTACCCTTCGTAGTCTTCTGTTCATTGTAAGTATAACGAGCTCCTGGAGAAAAAGTTGTTTTCAGCAAATGGTGTTTCGGTCAGCGGTCATTGAAGTTGGGTTCGAAAGTTGTTGATAGTGCTTCCCACATATGCTAATGGATAAACTCCTGCACCTGTTTAGCTCCTGCGTTTGCTGCGTAGTAACTTGTAAGAAGCTGTCATAAGACACCAGTCTCTTCCAGACCTAAAGTGCAAATTCCAGTACTGCCAAAATTCTTTATGGTGGCAAATCATCGTTATCTATTAATTTATTTATTAATAACTAACAATAACAGTAACTTTAATGAGCAAGCAAGAACAAAAGCAAATCGACTCGCATGCACACCATGGGGCTGCCCTTTCGCTGTCCAATATCGTAATAACTTCGTATTATACTAACTTAATACACGAGAATATTCAACGACATGGTATTATCTCGATAAAACTACTCAGCCCACCAATATAATGCTGACTTCTTGCATATTGTGAGAAGAACAACTTCGAATCATAACGATGTATGATTACGGCAAGTTGGTTAAGGCACTTCACATATCATCGTATTCTTTACCAATGGTAAAGCAAGTTTAATTTGGCCCGTTTCGTTGAAAATGCGTTCTTGAGAGTCCTAGTACACCATCCTAGTACACCTAATACAAAACGACGTGGAAATATACCAAAAAGAGCTTTTATATTATTTGCAAAGCCCGTTGCGACTGATTAATTGCAGCCATCTACAGGCAATAGCAGTTTGCAGGTACCGAATCCACTCTACCGCAGGCTGAAAGCTAAAAGCAATGTAAAGTTAGACGCAGTCGCCATGCACCCGATAGAATTTTAAACTCATGTTTTACACGAGGATGATGACCTGCACAATTTGACCTTCACCCAAGAAGGTGTTTTCATTGTGCCCGATCTTTAGCTATTCCCACAAGCAAATGTCCCATATTTATATTATACAGGAGAAATATATACGACGAGACTTGCGAAGGTTGATCAATTCGTATTGTGGAAACTCCACAACAATTTAAATCGTGAATTCTGGACTTCAACTAATAGCAAATACTTGTCGTTTAACTAAACAACTTACAACTTAGGGAAGAAGGAACATTGACAGAGCATTTTGGCCTGTACACGGTGTATCCTATAACCTCGATGAATGGAACAATAGTTAGCTGGTAAAGTAATTATAAGCACGTCGCTTACTGCGTACACATATATATGTAATCGATAGTTACGGCATTCGATCCAATGCACACGAGATTCTCAGTGAACATTGACCCCCCCCCCTTTCGTCATATGCAATAATGATATAATGACGATGATGTATCTTTTCGTAGTTATAGCACAGCGCATACTGGCCGTCACAGCTATGTACATGTAACATATTTACTTGCAGTATTAGTAAAACGATATATTTATAAAAACAGAATACTATTTTTTTGCGGCTTGTTTTAGAATCTGTTATTAGTACTGAATCTAAGCTCTATTATTCTGATTTATAACAGCCTCACGACACCCGTGGAAAATATATTACTACCTAATTTGCACTAGCTGTGTATAAGCAGAGTACTTTGCTAATTAAAACAATGTACGTTAAATGTTACATAAATGATTAGGTTAGTCGTTGCCATTCTTCATACTTCGCCTGTGAAATCCAACCATTATTACACAAACGATTTCGCCGCGTCTTGATAAAATTAATAACGACTACATGAAAATGAAAAAAAGTATAAACACTTGTATATTTTATTCATCATACGTACTTGTGTATACATGTGTTTCCATTGCAGCTTTGTTCACCATGCATTCGATTTGCCTGTTACTATCTATACATAAAAATCAGTTAGATAACTGCCCACCAAGACGTGTATGAAGATGTATTTTGTTTGTATGATAATGTGCTATGTTCTATGCAAAAAAGCATGCATGCCTCATGCACGGTGATAAAAAGCACAAAGTATACAAACTGGAATCTCACAGTCTCTGCTCGAACATCAATTTTGGTTCTGTCTCCATGATAACTCGGCCGCGTGCATCCAAGTAATCAACCGCTGGCGTACTAGGGGCAAGACGGACTCGGAACTGTCCAATCAATGCTGACAGAATCAAGTGGACGATGTGGCGAACTAGACCATCGCCCATGCATGATCGCTTGCCAGTACCAAAGGGCAAGAAGTGGTCTGGCTTGAGTAGGGTCCCGTCGCAAATGAACCTAAAAAAGTAGAGATAAATACTTTTGCGTTAAGTTACAGGGCTACAATTGACTCAACATGCATGCACGTCTATTATGAGTACAAAAATGCCCTGTATTAATTGCATAGGATATATTGCGAACCTTCTATGATGAAACATAAATATCGCACGCTTGCTTAGATGGCCCACGTGACAAAGCTAAGGTACGGATGATGTATATTATTGCTTCTAAGCCCAATTCTGAGCTATAAATGTTAATATTGCCTTAATCTAAGAATCAGATCACATGTCCTCATCTAACCGTCATACCTGTCTGGCATAAACTTAGCTGGCTTGTCCCAAAGTTCTGGATTGAAGTTGAGGTCGCAGATATTGAACATTACCATTGTGTCCTTGGGAATATGATAACCTTGAAGCTCTGTATTTTGCGTGGCTACGTGTGGAATTATGGGCGAGCACACCATCCTAAGGATTTCGTACATAGTCGCCTCGGTGTAGACCAACGACTTCTTATGGTCAGCACCCGGGATTCCTGAACCGCAAACAACTTCGTACTCTTCGAACAACTGTCAATAAAAAAATAATAAAAGGAGTGCATTTTGATATATTTAAACAGCCAGTTTTGCACGATTATTGCTCGTTTTACAAGATAATTTTACCGAGATTATCCGTAATTTCAACACAGCTTTAAAATTGACTCTGAAACCTTAACATGGTTACTTAAAAGATTCTCGAGCGTTCCACGAATATTTTCTGTCTCATATTACGCAGTCATCTTATATATCATACCTTATTCTGGACTTCGGGTTCGTTTGCAAGCATATAAATTCCCCAAAGGACCATGTTGCTTACGACGGGAAAACCACCGATGAGGTCCCCAATGATCACCGCGAGGTCAGTTCTATCGAGTTTAATCTTCTTCACTGCATCGCAATTTGCCGCGCTGTTTATATACAGCACAAGGATATCGCATATATCCCGAGGTTCAACTTCGTAAGCTGCTGCGCTTTGCTCGTGCTCCGTGATCATACCGCTATTAAACTTCGAGATTTCAGCTTCCAACGCATGCAGTTCATTGAGTCGTTTATTATAGAATGGCTGTAATAAGAAGATAAACTATTTGATTTTAAAAAGCACAACTTTTTGCGAACCATATGCAAGTTCTTCTACGTGTGAGATTCATAATTGGTTCCGTTCAGTATAAGGTTTTTCATGTACCGATATGTACAATCTGCAAGTCGAAATAGATGTTTAGATAAAATCACCTTTAACCATGGCATGAAATCAATGGCAAAGCCTTGAAATAGCTCGTGAAAGATTTCATTATACAAGTTCACCGTGCGCAAGTACACAGCATCGTTCCAGTCGAACCTGCAATGTCAACGAATGGTTCCTTCTTTGATTTTATACCGCTTCTGCTAATAGTAACGCATGAATTTTCTTCAAATATAACGTTCATTTCTTCACAATATAGATTTTTTAGCTATAGTGAAGGTACGTTTAGTAATACACGCAAAAGCTATAATGCTTTACATGAAATGATTTAAATTGAGAACGGCTCTTTAGCTTTGCAACCAGCGACGCACCGGACTCAGGTCGCCGTGGGGACTGGTCAGTCAATACGACTGACAATTAAGTTTTGTGTCCATGCTAATGGCTAACGATATGATTACAGGATAAATAGAAAAAAAAAAGCAGGCAAACACAGTGAAAGGAGAAATATAGAAATACATTATCTATTGAAAGAAAACTAGTGTAGTCCTTTTTTTTGAATATGACACATTCAGAATAAAGTAAGCTCGTTATAGTCTAAAAAGCCCTCCGCTGAGGGATAAATGAAAATAACTGAAAACTCAGAATGTCTCAACTTACGTTTTACTGCAAAAAAAATCGTAAAACACGTTTCCGATAGCATTTAGGATGGGCCAACGCGGCTCTAAGGGTTCACCATTCTTCTCCCTAAAGAAATCTATCAGGAGTATAGTCTGCGATGAAATACTATCGAAAATCTTCGTTTGAAGGTATACGCCACCCTTGGGATGCAGAGGTCCATAAAGGATATCGCGTCGGGTCTTCTGTTTTGTAGACCAATCGGACAAAGCGACAGCTACGAAAACAGATTCAGCAGAGCACATACATCACGGAATGTTAAGCTCGATTGTAATGGTTTTGTTAAATTTTATTGCATTCTTTACTGTACTAGAATATGATTTGAAGGAGCGCCGGCATGCTATGTATGTAATGCTTTCAATGATATAACCCATTAACAGATGAGGTGTCAAATCCTGTTTGTGCTGAACGCAATCGATGGGCAAAATACTTCAGAAATCAATGTTTCAGGCCAATATTCATAAGCTAACAAGGAATAGGTAAATAAAAAGTATGGGCATATCAAGCCAAAGATTCAAGGTTGGTCTGCACCTTGAATTGTTATGGGTCAACCTTACAAACCCTATAAAGGCGTTTACCTATTCATGAAGTAAATGAACTATCAAAGCAAGTAAAAGCCCAACAAACAGAAGTATGTTAGACGTTATTATAAAACTGATTCATTTAGTTGTATCGGGAAAACCAGTGAAAGAACATTGATGTACCGTTTTTTGAAAAGGCCTCTGGACTTCTAGAAACAGGCTTTTATTCGGAAATCTTGCTTAATACAAAGCTTAGGTCCCAGAGTCTTGATCATTTTTTTTATAACCCTAAACGAAAAGACAACTACACCCATATAAGTGAACTGATACTATTCACTCTCGATAGTTTCACCAATTTTGCTTGTCGACGTTGACACATTGATCTTTCATGAGACTATTTAGGAGAAGCTGCATCTTCATTCTGAGAGATAACAAGCTAGCCATACTTTAGTGCCAACTAGAAATAACAATGCAACATATAGCAGTGTTTTTTTAAAAAAAGACTTGCTCATTTAATGTTATGTTCTGTTTGTATGTGACCTTTCGTGCTGGAAGCTGTCTAAGTGATGTTTAATGGCGGTACCGGATGTCAAACCTGACACATTCGGTTTATGACCTCGGCTGGTATTTTTAATACGACCATGCAGCGCCCCTACATTTATTTGGAATGCTTATTAAATAAAGAGGGAGCTAACAATAAATTATCGATGTTCCTGGCTATGTGAAGAGGATAGAACGAGTTTTTAAAGTTATCGATACAGACCTAATTACGTTGTTGCTGGATAAAAGTGTGACCAGACTGTAAGGTCTAAAATGTATTGCGGTATACTGCGCCTAAGCCTTCGTTAGAAGAATATTTCAGTAAGTTCGGCAACTTTAAACTTACTACTATTTACTGTTACTAAAATAATTTCGGATTTTTGTTGCTCCCAGTTACTGATGAACTTTTCTTTCGTAGAACTGAAGTTTTCTCCGGATGTATTTTCAGTCTTTCTTAAAAGATGCCACATAACCACCTCGTCGTTATTTAAATAATATCAAGAGCATAAAAACTTAAGTTCTGAAAGATCTCATAACTTTTCGTCAGTAATTGAAAAACGTATTTCCCTAAACCGTACTGGGCCGCAAAGCATGACTGTTTGTATACGCTATAGTATTTCAAGTACTTACAAAGATCGCGGTTCCATCGAAAAATTGCTTGAAACCGGAGGAAGTCCGGGCGGTTTGCAAAACTGGTTGCTCTATTTATGAGAATCTCTTTGATGTCTTCGACGTTGTTGACCAGCAGGCAATATCGGCTTCCAATCTGCACTCCCACTAGACTGCCGTATTTTTCGTGGAGTTCGCTAAAGCCATCCCAAATCTTGGTAAACTTTCCCAGTTGCGGTGAAGACCCAAACACCGGGACTCCACTAGGTCCAGGAAGCCGCTTGCCTCGCGTTAATCGCCCTTCCTTTAATCCAAACATGCCATTTAACAGAGACATGGTATCGCTATTGCCAGCTGCTCGACGAACACTCTGCTCGGATCTGCTGTTCAAACTGGAGTTTTTGTCTCCAGAAGAAAGGGGCTTGTGCCCATCTCTCAAGAACCCTTTCTCAAATAGGGATGGATTTCTGCCGGGGGCCGTCTTATTACCTAATGCACCAGAAGCAGCGATAAAATGAGCTGTGAAAAGTTGTGTCACTGCAATACAGCGTCGTGCTACTTGCCCTTCTACGTTACAACCTGCTCTATGGAAATATAGCTGAATCATGCGTACTATATGCCGAAGGACCGGTTCCGCTTGCGATTCGATGACATCGATGGCGAGGGCGGTTACAACCGGAATTCACATGGTTACTTTGGATGCGATGAAATGAGGAATGCCCGTCATAAGGGGCGCAGCGCTGTGCTCAGCTTTTTATTGCAGACTTCTTTTTTCTGGTTGGCAAATTACATGTTGAAGCGATACCAGCAGGACCAGGAGTTTCATTGCATTATTTTGGTTCTGAACGGCTATCGTAATTATACCCGTTTTCAATGTGGAATATGAGTGTTCCTCTCAAACAAACAATAACGCAGCATGTACCTAATAGCCTAATTCCAATCCAATATACTTTTACATAATTAGGGACTGAAAAGGATTTTTTTCATAAAGTTTTCACAGTAGGCGTAACAAAACCTTATGCTAAGATAACAGTGTTTTGATCTTTACTTGTATACAGAACGCAAACTCTAACACCTAATTCTTTTGGGCGTGACCATCTGAACTTCAAATTACCTCCGACACACATGGAAATCATGTCAGGTCATTATTTCGCTTAGGTATGCGCCCCAGAAGATGCACGGTATTGAGGTGATGACCCGCATTATATATTGTCGTGTACAAACATCGAACCTATTGATCCTAACGATCGAGGTTATATATGAAAAGTATATTTTTATTCCTAAGAATGCAATGATGATCCGACCAATAATGTCATAAGACGGCAGAGATGTAAGTTACAACACTTACAGTAGTGTTCACTCTGCTAACTAACTGCGAATTATCTCGATGCCTTGCACTTATATATATATATGTGTGTGTGTGTGTAGGCTCCTCGCTGAACTCCATCTTAATGGCCATGCAGATGATGTAGGAAAAAACTGTTTGACCAGCAAATAGCTTTTAGCGTGTGGCTGAACTCCGATAGTTTGAAATTTTTTTCATAACTGACTTCGTCGATTGAGACCGGCCATATAGAAGCAAGTAACGCCTTGGTATTTAACAACAAACTGTGGTTTTAGGTTAGAAGCGTAAACTAGGAGGCTTATTAAATACAAAAGAGACATCTTGCTTTTCTAATTGAGCTCAGAACCTGCATCGGTGCTGAGGCAGAACACTAGTGAAATTATTCGACACTCATGAAAAGGTGTCAGCTATAATTAGAAGTGTGATCATTTATAACTGAAGAGATGTGTGGATAAAAGTTGGTTTTCGTTCTTATCTCCAAAAATCAACCGGCCGGCAACACAAAAAGATTTGTTAATATTGACCAATCAAATATTTCATTTTTCGATACTCCGATAAATTTTATTGACTAATATACAATATCTCATGAATTTATAAACATATTCGTCGATATGGATTAAGGGCTACTCACTGGGTAAGGCAGTTCGGAAAATTTACTTGTCTAATCTTTAACGTCTACTTCGCCTACATGCAGTAACCCTCACATTTAGTGTTGCTTGTATCAGCAAAATATGTAGCAGCAAACGGTTACTATTGGTTTGATGATTATAGTCTTTTAGGTAGCTGTCGTTAGATCAGCTGGTCGTATACATCCAGACATTAAGTACCAAGCCGAATTGGTTTTAAAATTCCACTTCTAAAAAAAAGACGATTGTGTCTACCGATAATTGGATTCGCTTGAGTGTATTCAACCCTCTTGAGACTTTCTTATTAACTTGCCAATTGACTTCAATACTTAGTGCGTACATTTTTGGCCTACGCCGCCAAATTTTGTGCTCGAAAAAGACCAAGATTAATATGGCCATTACTTGGTGTTGTTGTAAGTTATTGGCGACCCTGCCGGCGGAAAATTTCCGCAGACATTATCGAGGCTTGCGAAGCCAAAAAATGCTATCTTGAGCTGTGACTACCAAGAGCAAAAAAAAACCTGTGGATAATGCTGCATAGAAAATACGCTATCGCTTTAGTTGTGATAATCGTTTACCGCAAGTCTGGTCGTGACTTGTTTAGTATCTTGACCACAAGAGGCCGCATGCGCGGTCTAGGAAAAGAAGCTCTGTTTGCAGCTACTAGCGTTTCAATTAACGGCCGATTTACTGTGCATTATGTATCCCCGCAGGGACTCAGATAACGGTCAGTGAAAGATAACTGGCCGGTCATTGAACATGTTCTTGGCCTTGAGAGTCGTTGATAGCGCTATCGGCATAAGCCAGTGAATACACTGCTAAACCTACTCTCAAGCTTCAACAAGAGGTAGTGTGGCCGAGCGGTCTAAGGCGCTGGTTTAAGGCACCAGTCTCTTCGGGGGCGTGGGTTCGAATCCCACCACTGCCAGATGTTTTGCCAGACACTAGTCCCTTTGTCCCTAAATAAATAATATTAATAACAAATCGAGACGTACAATGCCGTATTGATTCGCTTGTGGGTGATAAGAACAGAAGAGATTATACGGTTTCCAGTTTCCGCCGTTACCTTTGCGTTATGATGGATAAAATCTTAGCTTAGATGGTAAAATCGTCATATTATGCTGACTAATAAAGACTATGTGTGGCTCACTCGTTTAGATGACGACATGACAATATTCAGCGGTATGATTCCGACAGCAGTACTCATATTTTTAAAATGTTTTATTAGCCTGTTTATTCTGGGAAAAACATTCAATTACAAACACATACCGTTATGAAAGGCTGAACAACTATCTATACTCTATATCATCGTTCTTTCTACCTATGGGTTGGTGACCTCAATAAGTATTCCGTACACTTAACCACAAACTGTATTTTCTAAAACATTTTGTTCAGGCAAGCTAAATTTGAATGTCTAAAAAACTGAATTTTAATTTACTGCGTCTCAGTAACCAAATCAAACTTTTCTACTATTCATTGTAGTATGTATCTTATTAATAGGGCTTTGTTAATGAAATACGTAGGTACATTCTATAGTATGAAACTCGATAAGTTATCCGAAGGTAGTCATTAACATCGTCGTGTCCCCCCCCCCCCCCCCCCTTTAAAACTTTAGCCAAATGACAGTCATCGATTCGGTAAAAGAGAAATAAGTTTCTAACTTTAAGACCATATTTTTTGCCAGCATAATGCTTCCAGATACAGGCCTTCCAGTGCTTGACTTTTTCGATCTTTATATTTTTTAACTCTTGAGTTTGTGCTAATATTGGCTTCCCATAGGACACTTTATCAGAGAGGTCAAAAAATTGGTCTGTGCCAATTGTTGTTTCTTAAGCAGTGCACTCGTCGAATACAAATCAAACACAGAAGTCAACTCCGCTACGCCCTGATGTTTCGCGATAGAGCTCGTATTCATATTTACTGTGAATCTCCGACTTCCCGTTAACAGCTTTTTTCCTTTTTCCAAAAATTATTTTCTTGCACCGTAAACGCAGGAGTTTGTTTCAGTTTTCTCCATGGCACAAATTTTTTGATGAAATTTGAACTTTGAAATAAATAAACCTACTTTGAGAAAGTTAAATTTCGACATCTCCTAACCACATTTGTTAAAAGAAAATGATAATATAAGAAATTAAATTTGACTTTATTTAAAGATTTTATTACTCAAAATTGATTTAAAAAAAGATTCTACAACTAACTGCTTCTGCTGTAACTGGCTAAACAACAAAAAAGATAATGAAGATCACAGACTACGATATATTCACGCTATTCAGAGCATGCAATGTTATAGTCGCTTCATCAGGTTTTTTGTTTACCAGCAAATTCTTCTGGTTTTGCTAAAATCAGTTTTTAGACAGTTAAATATCGCCTTTTTATCCTTTAGATCGATTTTGATTTGTTATCTTAAACTGAAGCGTATCAATTCCTTAAATATTGTTTTTTAAAACCACCTTAGGATGTGTGCATCCGTTTCAAAGCCAAACTCCGTGTCGGGTTTTCACTTTTTTCTACAGTATAGACAAGGGATGCCAATATAAAAATATCAAAAAGTTTTCTAACAGCGTAAAACACTTATTACCTGCTAACATAACGTTCACTAAAAAACACGCAAATTTTTTTTATAGTCAAAGCATATAGTTTTATTGTACAAAGCTTTAATTACATGTAACTAAAACCGTTATTGTGGTACATATCGATTGTCGGTATTTATACGTAATTGTATATTTTACGGTTGTCGCGTCACTCCCCAATAAACCTTCTGGAAATATGGGACCTTCACATTGGGCATATCATAATATAGAGACTATGAGCATAATTATCTGTTTCGTTCCGTTTTAATTGATAAGTGAAAGAAAGTGACAACAGCTTAACTCGTCACGGAGCACAAATGAGGAGTATAAGAAGCTCCTTTAAGTCAAAACAACAATCACTTGCAGACAATTGCGAGAACTATTTTACCATCAACGGATAACAATCTAAACATTGTAAGAAGGCAGATAAGTATTCATCATTTTTTTTACAAAAAAAAAAAAACAGTTACTTATTCTAACTCGTACGCAGTAAAGTGTGGATTAATTCTAAATTTGATTATATATTTCAGGTTAGCCAGTGTTTAACACGCTGTAATGTTACATGTCAATTTTCAATATTAGAAAAAAGTATGCAGGTGCAAAATCACGTATATAAGATTAATATGGGCAATTCCAGGGATCACTCAAACGGCGAAAATTCTACGCACAAATTTCCATTAGCTATCTTGTAGCTAAAAACATTGTTTTTTATGTCATATACCGTAATGAATAATAAAGCAGGCTAACTTAAACCCCCTAAAGTTCGTACGAAATTTCTAGATTCCCCAATTTACAAGCATGTATGTACATAGATAGATGAGCTTATTGAGTTAACTTTATCGTAATGTATCCTTCTTATTTACCTAAACTGGTGGTTGTGTGTTCCGCAGATGTGGGAACGATATCACAAACGTCTTGACACCGTGAGCAACAGTGAAGACTAGTTTGATGATTTTTTGAGCATTTTCAGCTTTATCGCCATTTAACAGACATTCGCAGTTGTTCACGAGATCATCCGCTGCTCGTATGATGTTTTGCAGGGCGCTGTGACACGCCGGCTCGGGATAGCTATGAGGTAACAGATATGACATTTCTAAAACAGAACAACGAATCTGTTTGCAAATTGAGAGATAGCTAGCGTCATTCTGGGTTTTCGCTGCAACTAAAAGTGCATGCGTACGCTTTGTGATTTCATCCGTTTTCACTATTAGATTGGGAAAGAAGCTTGGTGCTTCAGCAACTGGTGGCGGGACCGATTGTAAGGTCGGGGCAGGCGAGGGCGGACTTGCTGTTAACCACTCTGTTGGGGTTTCGGCCGCCGACGCAGCCATTGTCTCTTCCACTTCTTCCGTAACAATTGTGATATCGTCATCCCCACAAACGCTATCATACAAAGGTTCATCGTCGTCGTCTGGGAGACGAACTCCTCCTCCGACACTCCCACTACATGAATTATGCGCGGACAGGCGTTCCTGTCCAACGCAGAGGACAATAAGTGCCGCTAATTCTTGGCGATTTAATCTGGCGAGTTTCTGTCTCGATTGATTACGGATTGACGCGAACGCCGGGTTCACTGGCAGAAATGGCACCTCATCGCAATTCATCTGCGATTGTATCTCTCGGCGTTCGACTTCGTCATAGAGATCTTTACATAGCTCCGTTCGAACTTCATCATCCAACTGAAGCGGCGGGGGTGAATTGGCCAACATTTGTCCACCGATGCTAGTAACAAAACTCTGTAGACTATCACTTAGTTGATTTAAGGCAGTCATCATTTGACTAATCAAATCTGGGCGACAAGCTGCCCGAGCAACGTCAAGCGCCGAATGGCCTGATCCGTCTTCGACACGAGGGTCCGCTCCGTGAATTAGGAGAAGCTCAACCTAGAACAGAAAACAGTTTGCATCTACACTCCTTAATGTGTTTCAAATGAGTAAACATTGGGATCAGTATGTAAGCTATATTATAATATGTGTCGTGAAGCTATTTAGAGACAAGGTTTTTATTTTAAAGTGCAAAGGGTACTCTCTCGAAGTGATTTATATGAAGTGAAGCATATTTCAATGAGATGTAAGTTAAAGTTTTGAACAATATTTGCTCAAATAATTACGAGTAGTAAATTTTAAGTGATTAGTCTTATTTATGCGGCCTTATTAGCGATACCGAGGGAAAGAGACATTACAAGTTTGTGTGGCTACACGTCACCCAATTGTAAGTATGTAGCAAAATAATAATAACAAAGTATCGGAACCGAGATGCTAGCTTACTCGCACTGACTTCTTACAGCCTGATTGTTATCGCCAAAATATTACTGATCGATATAAGAACCTTGCAGCTATTATTTGAAACAATCTACCTGAAGTGGTTGACTAGCTAAGACAGCAGCGTGGAGTTGTGTCTGTCCTGTTTCAGGATGAACAAACCGGACGTCCGCGCCTTGCAATATCAACTTGAGAGATTCGTCAACGTCGTTCGTTCTCAGATTTGTCATGAGTCGGATATTGACCTGAAGCTCATTAGTATCATGTGAAAGCCGTTCCATAAAGTTCATAAGGACATATTTTGATTTGATGAATGCGCTTCGCGTCGGATGTAGACTTTGATCGTTCGGTGGTGGTTTCCGACATCCACCAGTGAAGTTTGAGTCAAGCAGGTAGTGCTCCCAAACAGAGTTTATATTACGTGTCGACAACACGTCTAAGAGCTCTCTCTGTCTAGTTGGCAATTTTTCGTTCAAGCACACAATCTGCGAAATATGCCTGCCTAAGCTAAAGTGGATTAGTGCACAACGAGAACACAGGAGTACACCTAAACTCAACGACGCCCACGACGGGTCGGCCGCACAGCAATCGGCGCACAAATCGGCCAATTTAACTCCGCCACTCGATGACATTTTCGTTAAATACACCGTTTTCGTGGCGAAAATACTTACACACACTCAGACAAGCCTCTACGGGGTTTTCAACAAATGTAAACTAAGTGAAGTTTTTTTGGTTTGCTTGGTATGCTCCCAAAAAGGAAGACCACCACTACAAGTTAAGTGCGTCGCCGGGCTTTGAAAGGCAATAAAATGAGCAAGCACTACATTCGAGAAACTCTGTTCCCACTCCGTGAACGTCATTAGTTGGGTATAAGTGACCAGCTCTCCTATCAGTCGACCTACTGTGCTTCTGCTTTTGTTGTTATCCTCGCTGTGGCAGCGGGGTATTCCGGTCACTCTTGTTTTTGTCGTAATGATGAGTGTGATCCTGCGCTACTGGTGCAAGGACTAACCGGAGAGTGGTAGTTAAACACTACGAGCAGCAAATGTCGGCCAAAACATCAGCTGATCTGTTCTACTGACCGTCAGTCGCGCCGGGATTGTTTAAAAGTTGTTGCTGTGTGCTTGCTTTAAATGATTAAGCAGCTAAGATCGCTTTGTGTCTGTTCTGATTCACTGTGCCACGAATTCTCGATATTCTTTTAGACTCCGACAAGCGGAAGTCTATTATCACTAACTGTGAGAGTTTTCAGGGAGTTGTGCATTTACGATCGTTATTATTAGGAAATTTTGAGACAGCTGCTGGCGACTTGCCAGACGATCAGTTAATAAACAGATAGTGGAACAGGTGGTATGCATTAGTTTCTTTCAGACCTGAATATTTTGTTCCAATAAGATCAATACAGAAGCCTGATTTTCACGCATGAATTTAGAACTCGTTTGCAGTCGTCACTGTTATGCCGACGATTTGGTTTGTGTTGTTGTTCAAGCAAGTTCGCCCATCTCATGAAAAGTTTCAATAATTTAAATAGATTAATAAATAGATTTGAAAAAAAAAAAGTGTACGGTGAGATTTTTTTCTACTTTAACCACTTGTCACCTGAATGATATACGTTGTTATTGAGCATGTATTAACCTGTGAACTGTTGGTATAACCGCTATGCTGCTACACGAATGGCTACGCGTTTTCTTTAATAGCAAGCACTACTAAAGAAATCGAAGTGCATTCACTTTGTGGTATTTATCATCAACTATCCATTTCTCCCGTACATTACTGCGCTTTTCAGAAATAGTTGTCTTTAATAGATTTATGTCTGCAAACACACAGATGTTGTTTGTTTTACGTACGCGCAAGACCATGTAATTGGGCACCCTGGAAAGATGCCTTACCTCTTTGTTTCAAACAGGATTAAAGCTGCATTTTGCGTTCTGCATTTATTACAGGTGCATTATTATTCTCATGCGGTAAAAGAAGCTTCCAAGATGCTCATCGGGTTAATTGCCAAGCGCTTGGTGATGAATTCAGCGTTCATCTCGCGATCGCTGAATACCAGCCGTCTGCAGGTATCTATCTAACCCGAAAGCCCCATTTTGTTCTCAATAATATGGGACAAGCCACGAGCCAGTCCGCCCGCCTCCATTGGAGACCAAAATATGTTCGAAATATCAGGCGCGAGGTAAAGAAATTATCGAAATGTGCTACTATCCCGCAAACATGGTACATCGACGTCACAGGTTCAAAGAAAAAAAAAGCTTGTTGACCTAATGCAGTAACACATTTTTCCAATGCATTAGACGTGTAGCGACAGTTATGAAATTGGTTCCTATTTGAATCGGCTTAAACACACTGTCGAGTCTGAGCAATCCGTGGTTCGTTCTTTAGAGATGAAGAAATGTTCGATTTATTTAGACCGCAGTGTAAAGTAACATTTGGACTCTGGCTTACCTGTATGTGTAACGGATAGTACATCTTATTCTTATCACATTTCTTAGGTCAGTACTATAATATATGCTTTTCTCTTCAGTGTATGGTGCATACTTGACTAAGTTTTTCTACTAGTGCATTGATACTGCGGAAGAGGATGGTCTTACATACATATTTATAACTTAATCTAATTGTATTCATTCTTTTACGTACATATTACTGGCAGGTGATCATTAACTACCACGTTTATCAATAAATGTGTTACTCAAGGCTGGATGCTGTACTGTAAATAACACAAGATTTTCGAATTCGCTTTAGGCTGTCGTTCGCCGATCACACTCGACAGACATAGATGAGGTTGCAAATGCAGCTCGAGCCGCAAAAAAGCACGCTGCTTCAGGACAGCCGACAATTTTTGCGAAGATTCTTGATGGGACCATTCCAGCAGATATCATTTACGACGACGACAAGGTGTCATATCGTACAGGTTCTTTAATCCTTAGATAGTCGCAAGCTACAAGTTGTCCACGCAAACTTGCTACCACCCATTCTTTAATAAGGTGGCTCTTTATACATCTGAAAGAACCAGTAGTATTGCAGGAATCGACAGAAGTAAGGGATTTTACTGAAAACGAGGAGATTTCATACTTACCGCAATTAGTCTTATTTGATCGAACTTATTTTTGAGGCAGCAATTTTGATTTAGAGTAGCATAGATTTTGACGGGAAAAAAACCTTAAGCGTAAACAAAATATGGAAATAAGTAATAAGAAAAAGGTCCTTTTAATTAAATAGATTTTTTTTTATTGTAGTAGGTAATGAATGACCCTTTGTTAACAAAGACAATCAATTTGTGCCTACGTACACACTTTAGGTGATTGCTAAAAAAAATCTTGCTAAAAAAATCTATTAGGTTTTGTATTTATCAATATTCATAAAACGTCAAATCTTGTACCCAAGGGGATTACTGTACTTGGGTTAAGCGTACTACAAGAGACTGAGTATTTATCAAAAATTGATAATAGCCTGTAAATTTTCTAAACCGGAAGATGAAAAAAACTGGAATTTCCTAACCACTTCTTAACTAAATTAGAAGCTGTAATAATATGATCGTGTTTAGTATGATTGCAAGATGTTATATTAAATCGGATACTTTCTTAAACCCAAGCGGACACATTTGAAATTACATTGACTACTTTATTTCTGATTTGATAAATCGGTGAAAAATAACACATACGAAGTGTACTAATTTCTTATGTATCCAGTTTAATTTTAAACTAGTTAATGCATTACTTATAAGCTATAATGGCAAACGTGTTTGTGTTTTTTTGTTAGTGCATCGCGTTTAACGATATCAACCCTCAAGCGCACGTCCATTTTTTGGTTATCCCACGAAAATTTATAGCAACGTTGGAACAGGCCGACGACTCGGACCAGGATCTGCTTGGTCATCTGTTGCTGGTTGCTCAAAAGGTAATTGAAAACATGATACGGTACAGTTTCTTCATTCATGCTGGGAAAATAGCTTGCTGTATCGGATTAGGAGAATATGACGATGTGAGTCAATGTACTGCTTGACTCTTTGCTTGCTAACGCGAGTAAGGAACGGTATATAATATATAATTGTATATGATATATAATAGCAAAAAGTTGACATACATATATGTGTCAATTTTTTGTTTTATTAAAATACTATATGGAACTGGTCAGACTTGCACATTACTATAAGTAATACTGCAATAGACTTTAGGCTGTTGAGAGGATAACTAGGATCGGAAGGAAGAAATGTGCAATTGAACCACTGAACCGTAGCGCATTCCACTTATTCAGTTATAATACAAGCGTCCTTCTTGACTTGTCGTTGCCTCTTTAACAGCGACCTTATCTGTCTCGATGTCGCCCTCGATTCACCTTCACTTATAACAGACCACTTAAATGTATCTTTCTCACCCTAGCTGCGACACATTGTATGTACGTGTGTACATATGTACGAATTATTTTTTATAACAAATATATCGCCTCGGACATGAAGAACTAATAGTTAACACACCATTGGCGTAAGCGGCTCCAATCAGCCTATTATAATAGTTCGCTAAACGTCACATTCAAAGTTCAAAACTTAAAGCGTAGTGAGCGCTAATGATCTCTTTCTATTAAGTGTATCCTGCAACGTTAACAGCTGATCCACAGCAAACGACACATAAGTTGACTTAAAAATATCTGTAAATTAAATAGTAAATAGAATTGTGCCTTTTCTTTGGCGTTTTAAAAATAACATTGAGCCATTGTTGACAGGTTGCCGCGCAGCAAGGCCTGAAAGAAGGTTATCGTGTCGTAATCAACAACGGCGTACAGGGTGCTCAAAGTGTCTACCATTTACATGTGCACGTTATGGGAGGCAGACAGATGACGTGGCCGCCTGGCTGACGTATCACTGTTATGAGTCAGCTTTAAGATCACTTGTCAGGAATTGGTAGAGTACAAAAAGTAAGATACAAATCGTCACAAAATCGTTACGAACATAAATTTCTATTTAACAACAGGGGCTAAGGCAAGGAGAACGTTGCTTTTCATTTGGTTATTCCTTACCTCTCGCTCTTTACAGATGGACATTTGAGGATTCGATGTACAAAAAATGCTGGTTCTCGATATCTAACTCTTCGCTAAAGGTTTGAAAAGCGAAAAATGTTGATAGCAAAATGCCCGCAGTCTTAGCCATATATAGTTGTCTTTCTTTTATAATAATAAAAAAAAACACTTATTATTAATTGATGTCAACGTACCGCGTTTTCCTGTATATGAAATTGTGTTTGCTCTCTTAACAAATTTAAACGAACATTTTTTAGTAGTTTAGATTTTTCTGTAGTCGACTTGAGCTAATGCAAGGTACTTAGTAGCTATTAAAACTCAGTATTTATTGAGCTAATACCCCTACCTCCATCTAAATAAATTACCGATATATGCGCGTATCATATCCAAAAAGGATTGAGTTTCAGTGAGTTTCTGACTAGTTAAAGCTCACGGCTTAATTGTTGTAGACGACCTTATTGACTGCTGAGCTTATAAGAGTTCTCTCTTTGCAAGCATTAAATATCGTTGTAATAAAAGCGGTTGTAAGTTCTTACTAGATGTTGGAAATCCTAAAAGTTTTTGCTTTAATGCAGTGCTCACAAATTGGATAAAGCGCGTTCATTACGCTAAGTAGTTTAAAAAATCGAAGTTATTTTTACGATTTAAATTCTTGGACATTAACAGTAAATACTCAAGAACTAAAAACTGGCTTTCTAAAGTTCTGAGTTCAATCGATCATGTTCCAAACATCTTGGTCAATGGAGGCCTAATTTCGTCCTCCGTATGTTAGTAATAAAACTGATGACTTCCTTAATACGTGTCGTATGCTGGTGCTAAATCAAAATACCAGTATGTTTTTCTGTTATTATTATTATACATTTGTGTTCAGTCCTTTCAGCAATTGTAGTGATTACGAGAAGAGTGAAATGCTCAAGATCTACCGTATCGTTTCTCTACATTTGCTGATAGCATGATATAGTGTCCAGTGATTCAAGAAAACAAAGCAGCAATACAATCAATGATTGATTTTTGCTAAATCGCATGTTTTATCGTTTTCAACCATCACACTCAGACATCACCCCAAAAGGCCAAAATTGAAACTGTGGCCTTTTGCCTCTTACCTGGATTCTGAATCATACAGTTTTTGTACCATAACTGTTTTTGTTGCCGTTTTACTTACATACAGCCACCTTGATTACCTTTGGTACTGCCGCTTTACTCTCGCCAGCTGTATTAGCTGATCTACTGCTCACAGTACGATGTGTTTTACCGTTTCTTAATCATCATCTTCACCACTATCACCCCGTTCGTCTTCATTTTCAAAAGTTTAGCCTGTGCTTCTAGTTTTTCGATTGCGGTTCCCCTCTCTCATAGCCTCGATCATTTACTGGCGGCCTCTTCTAACCGGTTTAACTACTCCCCCAAGCCTGCACTGCGGACTTGCCACTGGGCAATTGAAGAAGCTCGTGACAGTGGGATAAGAGCAGTCAGTCGAAAGATAGAACGTAGTAAATTACTCCCACTTACCCATTCCCTTCTCTCCCTCAGTTATCCCCCTCTCCTCTTTTCCCATCCCCTCCTCCTTTCGAGCCGCCTCGCGTTTCTACTAAAGCTACACAAAAAAGCGACGAGCGGTCAACAGGTCAATCAACCGACAGGTCGACGGAGCGACCCCATTTCTGTTACAATTGTAGTCGCCCGTGGATTCACTTGTGCTACTAGCCTTAACCCGGCAGTCCAACACTGCCCCCAAATCTACCGTGTTTGCTTTTGGCCCTCTGTTTGAACTTTGGTCACGCCATAGCTGGAACCGTTGACGCTGCCACTGTTCTAGCACGGCGGTAACTACGACGACGCCTGCTCCACACAAGTGAGGTAGGTGCCCCAGCCGCGGCAAGCGTTAGTCTCGCCGCTGCCTCTCAGCTAACTGTCTTGCTTTTAAGGCAAGAGTTCGGGTAGGTTGATAGCAGCTTCATTTCCCGTTAACACGCCACTCCTATCCCAAGCCTGCTGCATAAGACTTCTTTCTTGCAGCTACACTTGGCCATGTTGGTAGTGCGTTACCACTGCCGACTCGCTTCCTGTTGCGCTTTTCGTATTTTCGCCCTCTTTCCAACAACGTCTGTTTTGGGTCTGGGGAGGTGGGGGGCGCTGGGACACTTGATCTAGTATTGCCAGTTTTCGTCGAACTAAACTCACTAGTTCGCTGGCTCTAGACGCCGCTACCACCTCTCAGTCAAACGAGGCACTCTAACACACTCCGATGTCTATAGGCAGGCAGGCGCCTTGATTCGCTGCCATTGCCTTTTCGACGCCTAACCTTTATCTTTCCTTCCGAATCGCTTTCTTCGATTTTTCCTCACGCCGGCGACGCTGGGTTAGCCCATGTAGATGCTGCTTCTACAGCGAATCCACAAAGCTTTAGTTCTTGCTTCCGATAGCCGTGTTGGCACTAGTGGTGATGGAAGCCAGCGCTACAGACCGTTTGGCTCGCTGACGACGTGAGCGCCTTCGATGAACGTGAGCGCCCGCTTCACATAATAGTGAGGCTAGCTTCTAATCTCTTCTTGTTAAGAGAAAGAAAAGTAAAGATGTGGGGATAAGCAGAGAACCCCCCTGAAGCAATTCGCCCAGCTAACGGTTGCTGCAAAAACGATGGAGCGAAATCAAAATGAAACAAAACAATCGAGAGAAAAAACAACGAACTGCTGAAAATGCTCCGCACTCTAATTGATTTGAAATGACCAGAGAGGTCTAGCAGGATTTTTATCTTGTGATGTGACATATGTAAATAACAAACAAATGTTTAAGCTAAATAAATCGATGTAATTGAAGGTTCTGTCTATATGCACATCTTTGATTGTAGCAACTGGCTTACTAAACCGTCAGAGTAATCCTGTCATGCGATTATTAATATTGTTGAGGGATAATAAAATGGCTCTGTGTAACAACTTGAGTTGTGTTGAGGTCGTTTGGCTGGCTGTACAGGTTGATTTGGACCTTACCTGAGTCGCGTGACTGTTCTGCCAGTTTTATTGGTCTATATTTACGGGGCTTGATGGTGCTTCACAATAATAGTAATAGTACCATTTGTCAAAACAACGGTGTAATCTTTCTTAAGCTGCTCATATCCGTTACAAGAAGTCAAACTCATTGTAGTGGCTATATTCACGGCATCAATATTCAGTTTGCCTTTATATTAACGTGACGTGTGCAAAGGACCACATCTTTAATGTAATTCCAAACGATGACGAATGTAAAAAGTTGCGGTTTATATTTAAGTTTTCAATGATCTCAGTAGTAGCACATGGAAATGTCTATAGTACGTTTTTCAAAGGTCTAGATCTAGCAGGTGGTGGACTGTCATCACATGGTACATCGATATGATGAACCCGAAATGTAGGGTGCCAATGGGATACCATTATGCTTGAAGTCGTTTGGTCACTTTAAAAGTTAGGTTTAGAAAATTAAATCTTGCATTTTTAACCAGATAGAGCACGCAGACAGACGGCCTAACCACCAAAGAATGACCACATTGGTAACCGCGTTAGCATTACTGCAATATGTGGTTCCTTTAATGAGGTGTCATTTGTTCAGATGTTACAAAACCTGTGAGATCCCTCTCAGAGATCATCCAAAATAGTCGTTGATCCCACCGGTCGGTTTCGTTCACTGTTTTTATCTTTGCCTGCCGAGCCATTTTTTACACGCATGATATCTTCTATGCAGGACGCTTTCATCCACTCTTCCTCAGAATTCATCATTCGCCTAAGAATGCTTTTGATGTGGTAATTTCACGTGTGCAACATTTCTTCGGATCGCCTCCGAAGCTCAGCAAGCTAACCATAGGTAATCGTCGTATCATCGCTTGTGGCATCCATGAGAGTTATCGCTTGACGAAGTTTAGGTTCAGCTTTCGCCGGGACAGCAAAAAATTTTGAATTAACTGAATATATGTTCTAGGTCAAGCTATACCAAGCAAGCTATTCAACCAATTTTGGATTTTTTAAATGCGTTTACCTTAAAAGATGCGTTTTATCTTGGCGTGGAACAATCAAAAAGTTCAATACTTGAGTCTTTTTTTGTACATATGGTCTCATTCGATCATAAAAATAGGAATTAACCAGGAACTTGTAGATGAGACGACCTTAGACTTTGATACCGATGGCTTTATAGTAAGTGCATAGATAGTTGAAGTTAGAGTTTTGATTGAGATACGAGTACTTCGGATTACTTGTCCTGTTTTAATATTCAACTAAAATACAAGTCATTTCTTTATCATGAGTTAATGGTAGAGCTTGTGCCCTTAACGTTCCTATTATGGATGAGCAAGTGCATTTATGTGTTAATATTAACAATTGTTTCTAAGCTTCATGAGCAGGTGATATATTTTTTACTTGGATTTATTTTGTGTCTGTCGGGGATTAACATGCACGACTGTGTCCAGATTCATCTGCCAATACAGGAACGGCGACGAACAGCACGATTTGCCGCCTTCTATTTTACCTTGTTTGGGCCAGTTATTTCGCCTGATAATACGGTCGAATTGTATACGGATGTGTTATCTTTCATCGGCCCTGAAAAAGAGCGCGGAAATTAAAAATACGCGAGAGGGAGAAAAAATGGAATAGGAAGAACGTACCATCTAGATGTCAACTTTACTTGTTGCCAACAAGAACTTGGCATCGTTGTTGTTGTTGTTGTTCAGTGCCGGACTTCCCACGCGTCCTAGCGTAAGGCTACTGGTGCTCCTCTTGTTTGTTCAATTGGTTCATTTGGGACGTCCCTAAAAAGGGCTAACGTAGATTTTTAGTAACCTCCATAGAGGGCATCAGCGAGCGAGGGTGACTGAAGGACCCTTCATGCTACGCGTGCTCTAGGACTTAAACAGTAGTGTACCCTACAAAAAGCACAGTTAGAACCCAGGTCGGTTTGGGTTGACTGCTTCGGTGGCGACAGAGGCAGACAATCGAAGAAACCGTCATCGTCTAGTGTACGTGAGGGGCATTCTAAGGATGGCTCTAAGCAGCCGCTAGTTGTCTACGAGGCCCTCACAGAGATGATTACTATTATTATGAGCGTCTACGGTTCCGAAGAACAAATCCTGCTTTAGTCTATGGTCAACAACGGTACAGATACGCGCCTGATGTACACATCCACATGTGGGGGTCTACATAGCTCTGCCTTCCCGCGGTCCCAAAACGACTCTTTTTCGTTGGCATCTTCACCAAAGGATAACGGTCACCTTTACTACGGTATCGGAGAGAGCAACAAAAAAAAAAAGTAGGAAAAAAGTTACAGATACGGATGCAGGCTAACTTCTACTGCGCACCGTAAGCCAAACATACACGGTAGCAAACAAGCTTAAGGCCGAAGAGAAGCGGCAGGATTCGGTTAGAATAACAGTAAGACGGAGAAGAGTAGGGCAGCTCCTTTAGAGGCTTCAGTCCGGGGGAGCGGGACTGTGATCGTTCCGTTTCACCACTGTACCCTTGGGAATGGTAAACGTTCTTGATACGCCCAACCACAAAGCAATCCTTCCGTTACCTCCTGCCCTTTCAAAGCCCACAGTGCGCCTTGCACGCCATTGAGGCTGCTTTCTTCCCTTTTTTTCTAATTTAGTCATTCTATGTTCGTTGTGGGTACCTGCTTGCTGATTACAACGGCAAGCCTCACTCATTGATGGGGGTAACGCGTCGTCATGTCATATCGCTCGAAGAATAATGGTAGCGAAAAAGGAAAAGGCCCACGTGGAAGGAAATAAGCTCATAAATAGGAAAAACAACGTGGACACTGCAATGTATGTTCCTTTGGCTTTGTTATAGTTACACTGCGCATTTTCGTGCTACAAGTTGTACCTTCGATAATTTTACATTTCGTGTCCACTCGTTCAGCTGGCTATGAATGGGTTGACGATTATGATACTCCGTCATAACAAAGCTGCCAAATAAACGATTAGCGCATAACAGCTGCTATATCTGGAACAGTTATCACCCGTATTAAAAAGCCTGCAGCGGTTGTGTGTTTCACGACATTGTAGTGTTTTATATACACACCGTCAAAGCCTTGGATCGAAAATCGTGTTTGGGTATGCTGGCTTCAAAAATCATATCAAAAATTGAACCACCGCTAAGTATAGTTGGAACTATAACTTCGACCATCTTGTTCCTTTGACAAGCATATCGTAGAATTGGTTCCGTAACACTAGACTTACTTGTTTTATCGCAGATGAAGTCGACCGTTGCCTCAAAGATACGCTTTACTTCCACCGGTGAAGAAGGAAATTTTTAATCAATAAATTATCAATAAATTTTTAATAATTTAACTTAATAAAAATAATAATTAAATTAATTTAATTTTAATTAACAGAAAAACCTTTAATAATCGACCCTTAACCGGGGAGCTGACAGTTTAGTTCATCTATCATTTTGAATAGACATATGTACTTCGGTCTTTCCTACGTATTTGTCGACCAGTTTCTACTGTAGCGTGCATATAAAGCTATCTAAAGTATTTCATTCATGCTTGCAAACGGCCAAGACAAGCAACAGAAACTCGTTGGTAGAGGGTGGCCTCTACCTTAATACAGCGTCTCCAACCGATTAAAAGTAACGCGGAATGTTTTTGCGAAGTATCGCCTCCATCTGTACCTAGTGGGTGGCGTGCAGGTATTTATCACTCATTGGATCCCTGATCGACCATCCTTCGGACGTTTTGCAGAAAAGATACAAAACGGAAGGTATCACGTCCAGTGAGGAGATCTAGTCCATCGATTTGCTTCGTCAATACAATATAGGTTTAACAAAGTAACAAAGAAAATAATTAACTAAAATCAATGTGCGAGAAAATTCGGCTATATCTGCGTTGTATTCATTTATATTGTAATCTAGGTCGAAGAACATATTTAATAATTTCAACATACATACAGACACTGTACATCTTGATATTTTGAAAAAGTCCGAACAAACAGTGATAACTTAAAAGCCGCTAAGAATTCAAATCTGGAATTAGTTTTATAATTTCCATTGAATATTTCTATAAAAGTACTCGCAAGTACTTCAGTGCTCGCGCAAAAAAATTCCGTATCGAATAAAGTATTGTACTAGTCACCGTATTACAATAGGCCTGCCGATGAGCAAATTCAAAAATATTTGGTAAACGTACGCATCATTAATACTCGCGTGATATGATTTTTGGAGCATATAAACATTTTAAGGTTTAACTTTAAGTACCGATTGTTTAGTTTTTTTTATATATGATGCTTGAACACAGCACAGGTTAAGCGGTAAAACTTGTTAGCCCCCATTTCATCTTTATAGTCCAAGGGTGATCAATCAACTAATGTTTCATATAGTGAGGGCTTAGCTAATCAAACAGCCTCGAAAACTTCAATGAACGATTTACCACACTATAGTTGTTAGGTCAGACTTCCCGCTTTGAAAATTTAGATAGAGATTCTTAATTGACTAAAGGAATCCAGCGAAAAGTTATACAGCCTGTATTTTTTTTTCAAATTTAACATAATATTCACCCGGCAAGTGTCTCGGGTTTTATTCTAAAAACCGACGAATTATATTTATTATATATTATTAAAATATAATTAATTATGCATTAAATATTCGTGTTTACGTTTGTATACACGGTACGATAAGTATTTCTGTTGTTAACACAGTAAATAGTTTTCTCGAGCAGCGCTCACAAGTTCCTCATAATTTTAAAAGTCGTGCGCGGCAAAGTCGCAGTTAACGGAATGAAAATACGAAATGCCTTTTTTTTCCTTCTGAACGACAACTTTTAAAGGAATGCAACGTGCGTTTTTCAAATAAGTAACGTTTACCTGGAGTCCCTCACACAGAAGGCTTGTGATGTGTATTTTCGGTAACATTTCTTGATGATAAATACAGATTTTTATTGTACGTTGGATCTGCTTGATCTGAGGATAAAAGCACGAAATTCTGGCATTAAGCTAGCAACGCAGTGGAGCCAACCATCAGCTTATATAATTTACGCCAAAGTGCCTTTGCGTAGTCGTTACTTTCGTTGCATTGCCCGTTAACACGTTTCAACACAATCGTTTTTATAGATTCCTATCCAGAAATGTTCTCCCATTTCACTTCCAGGACAGCGTCTTAGACTGCATCTTTGATGGATGGCTTTACCTCAGCTTGAGTAATGTTCATAGCAAGTTATTTTTAAAAAACCAAAATTAATATTTTGATACAATTTCAAAATGTATTTAACTTCTTACTGTACATCGTCACACGGATGCAAAACACTGCAGTCTTACTGTGCTAGAATCGATCTTTAATAACATCGAAAGTGCTATCTCGGGTGGTTTGGTATTAAATTTTTTCATTCCTCTTTCTTCTACCCTTCTGAACTTATAAAACGCACATGTCAGCAGAAGCTATTGTTATAATTGACATTCGTATCAGAAGCTAGGTACTGTGCTGTTTTGTTACGAAGTTGCATCTGTTTTGCCGGTCCACAGGCATATTGTAGTTCTCTACACCCGTCACCGCCAAATGTTTCCTATACAAATTTCAAGCGCGAATATTTTCCGAGCTTCGAGAGCTTTGGTTGCTTGCCAAAGGGGATGATTTTTAAGAAAACATTTCTAAAATAGGAGTCAATGGGATTGGCTTAAAGTGTGCAGTCTATTATAACGCTCTCGGAATGGAAAACGAAAGCGAGTTTAGTGCAGGCCTTTATTTCTACGTTGGCCTAGTTCAAGGCGCTTAATCTACATTATAAATGGAAAATGCTGTCCCTCAGAATCTTCCCTGAAGACCGTTTGCACGATTCACCCACTTCACATATGATTACATGGTTTAGCGTCAATTTCACCAGCTATTTCCCGAATACAGTGTTTCAGGTCATATGTTGCTTTCGGCGTTGTTTTATATATATGTTATAAGGGTGATTGATTATCGTACGCGCGATGTGGTAAGTTTCCTCATTTGGTTGAAACGTAAGATTGTTTACATCGGATATTTTCATCCTGATCTAATTTTTGCCTAGTACTCTTATAGTGCTACTCCTCACTTGGTTTATTGAAAACGACGACGTGCTGGGGCCGATGGATCCGCATATATCCTGGCCCGTACTGCAGCGATATGGTAACTTATTCGTCGGGATCGAGGTCCTCCTGGTTTCATTTTGTCTGCAAAAGAGCTAGTCTTTTTGAATATCTTGATCGGTTAAATCAGGGTTTCGTTTGTCAACGAAAAGCATCTTCCATATCTTGTGCGACTGATACGGAATATCGCCAATGGGTAGACATCAGCAGAAAATGGCAAAAACGGACGTAACGCTCAGGCATATATTTTTTAATGCAATTTTATAACGTCGATGGTTTACCTTTTGTAGGCGTTTTCTAGAATGTTTTATTTATAGGGTTACATTTTCATTACAAGATTGGATTTTCATTGGAAAAATGAGTTATTTATTCTTTCTCCAAGCATTTTTCAACACCTTGTAGAACCAGACCTTATCTTCATGCAACTCTCATAAAAATGTTAGCTATCTATAATCTTTATACAACCAACCTTTGTTATAGATATTAAAACACTGTATGATTATCGAAATCTATTATTCTAATATACTGTGTAGTTTAGCTCCGTTTTTTGGCGACGAATCTTAGCGGTTTTTCCGCGGGCTCTTTAAGACTACGGCATAGAAGTATAATGGAAAGACTGCTCGTACATACATGTCTTTACTACATACAATGAGTCTTTAGCTTTGTATCGTGATCTTTAGAAAAAAAATCTACTGTTTCAGTTTATTAGGTCACACATTCTGCCCGATCCAACTTGAGTCTTAGCGAGGATAGAACGAAACCAACAAGTCAATAATACTTGACTCGGCTCTATAAACGGACTTTTTTCACAGTATAGACACGGCTGTGTGCGTTGAATCACCGCGCTTGTCTTTTGTCTGTCACCCGAATGTGTGTATACATATGTGTCCGCGAACCATTTCAGCTACCATTGCGTGAAGGCTAAAAAGAAAGCATGTATGTGACAACGTGCAGCCCTGACTGCAGCATGTGTAGAACTCTGGTTATTGTTTGAAGTATTGAAGTACCTTCGTATCTATCAGTGGATAACGTTTGCTCCTTCGCTCTCGTTGTATCCTGCTTTTCAAGAGCACTTTGGCCTGGTTCCCTTTTTCCTTCGTCGGCTTGGTTCCTTTGCTCACTTTCCTTTTCCACGTTTTTCCCAGCGTTGGTTCTCCGAGCCTTATCCCTAGCCCAGCCGACCTTTCCGAACTAGTAGAAAGTAGAACGAAGATGGGTTAGGCAACCAGGTCTCTAAGGGTCCCTAGCAGTCGGGATTTCAGGAGCCTTATGGGGTTCAGGAGAACAAAACATTGGGATTGAGAGATTCTTGTCGAAATACAGCAACGCTGTGTGCTAGTCTTGGGTAGCGATGATGGCGGAATCTAGGAGGCGGCGGGGCCCGGTAGGGGGTCAGGTGACGGTGAAAGACAAAGCATGGATTATGTTTTTAAGAAAGTGAGCGTTGGGGCGACTAGAAGTCCAAAAGGACAAGGGCCCCGAAGCTCCTATGAGCTCTGTGGAGCATTGTGATCCGACGATGACGTTGGGGCACATTGCGTTCGCTTTATTATGAACACAGCCGGCTGGGGAAAGAGATAGAGTGAAAAATTCAAAGGAAAATGGCTACGCCAAGCTGGGCCTTGAGGGGCTGAAGACGCGCGTATTGCGCCGTCGGCCAATAACGATAGGCTGCTGAAAGCTGGGAAGAGGAAACCGAAAAATCTGCCGCCTACCACGGCGTCCCCTTCGAGCGCGAGAAGGCTCAGCAACCTGCCGGAGGATGAAGAGGATACGGAGTGAGTAGGAAGTGACGGAAAAAGAACGGGGGTTGGGTTTTGTGCATGACAGACTGGGAATGAACGAGAAGGAACTGAACGGCGACGACATCGAAGCTCGGGGGCAACGAGATTAACTCGATCCCTTTAGCACTTATCTTCTTATTCTCTGTTCCATCCTGCCTGCCGTGCCTATGTCAGCCGTGTGACCCTTTCGCACTGGAGGCGCATCAGCCAACCAATGAATCTACCAACCTGTCGTCGTCAATACTATCCTCTCGTCTGCCTAAAATAAGTCCACAAGCGACGATCTCACTCTATAGTTAGCAACAATACGCAGTGCCGAGCACGTTGTGGGTAGCTTTGGGTGCGCGCGACGCCGACAGCTCCCAGTAGCCAGGTGAGGTGTCGCCAAGTTCCGTGTGGGGGTGCAGCGCTTCACTTCACAAAACGCAGACGGGGGGCAACATGAAGCGCCTATAGGCAAGCAATCGTTGCGGCAGGTGCATTGTAGAAAGTAGATTGTTCCAATAGAAGTAGTTGAGCGAAAGGGTAGGTTCTTTTGCCATATAACAATAACGTATTGCTTATAAATCATTTTATGGTTTTTGCTATTAAACGGGAACTGGCTATTTCGACGTCTTCATGGACGGGAATAACTACAATAGTATGAAGCAGACCTACTGTGTTTTAGTAAGGTAACTCATTTGTAAAAAATGGCAAATCTATTGGTTATATTTATCGTGAGTTGTCTGGCACTTCATATTGTAAGATGAAGCCATGGCTAAGGTTGATTCAGCGTATATTATGATCATTATCGACGTGAAAAGTCTCAAATACGCTTTAAATTATAACAAAAAAATGCTAACTTGTTCGAAGCTAATTTGTGAGTCGAATCACTTGAAGAACTTTTAAACTACGCGTCATCAGTGGACGGAATTCCGTGAGAACTCACATCGAGCCTTTAGATACCTCTTCTAGTATTACCATAGCCTAGTGAGTTTAAAGCTAAAGATATCGTTTACCATTGAAAATAAGCACTCAGTGATTAAGTTTCTGCTTCTATAAGGTAAGAGCGTTCGCGGAAAATATCGAAGATGAGTAAAGACATTGGGTAAGCAAAACGTTGCTGACACAATTATTCAACACCAATGCAATAATTTTAAGGACCAAAATTGGAAGGTTGAAAGCAGCAGAAGGTAACCACATATCGGTACATCAAATAGATAAACAAACTGCTGCCATCATGAAAGCTTTTCAGCAAAACAAGATAAAGACAGTCGGCTTAATACAGGATTCCTCGAAGTGCGTATTATGAAGTTATAATACAAACATTTAAAATGAAAAACAAGGATCCATAAAGAAACGAAATGATTTTTCATATGATGAAGACACACGTAGTACAGCCTAGAGGCAATTTGCGCAGTTATTACAAGCAAAGAGCCCACCTGAATCCCACCGTCGTCATCGAGGGGAGCATGCGGCTGTTTGTGCCCCCGCCAAAAAGAGTTCAGGAGAGCGATTTGCGTCGAACAAAAGAAAAGGCAGCATCGGTGGTGACGCCGAACAGATTCAGGCGTAAACTGATGCATACACCTGCAATGAATGTCAGGGACATTTGTCATTACTAGATATTGCCAGAAAAAAACGGTCAGTATTGTACGGTATCTCGAATCTCTGAAAGGTCTTCTAAGTGCATGGCACGGTATTCGACAGCACACAGTATAGTAACACACTCTCGACAATACCATATGGTCTGATCGGTACGCTTCGATCACGGCCTAGATCGAGGAGAACGGAATCAAGCGATCACTGCAACCTCAGACTCCCCTAATGTGAGCTCGTCTGATTTCAGTTGCTTCTATGCCTTAACGAAGGCGATAGAAAGGCGTAGCATATTCTACACTCGATTCTCTTGGACAAGTTATCGAATGACAAATTAGGTTTGGTAATGCAAATGACAAATACACAGCCGTTGAAAAGCTCTTAGAAGGCCTTTTCCAACGAGCCAGCAAAAAAGCGGTCCGAGCCTAACATATGCTAAAATATTGTTGTGCTCTTTTAGGTAGTTTCGAGGTCTTTCAACCCATTAAATAGCCCTGGACAACCTAATATTGTAATAATGTAGTTTCTGAGTCATTGTTCCCTACTACGCTTAATAATAAAGAAATTAATTTTCTTTGCCGCAGGAATCTATGCAGGCCTGATGTCATAGTAGACTATATGTCACAATCCTATGATAGAAAGTATCATAATGAAATGGGTTACTGCACACTAACGATGAAGAACATCACATAAGTACGAAAGCACTGACTATATTTACTGGTACTTTTTGTGGCATATTGTAACGGCACCTGATAGTGCAAGAGGTCCGAGTTCACACTTTTACAGCGGGTCACGTTTAATAGGGGTGAGAGCTCTATGATCATCGTTTAGAGATTTCGCCGGAAGCATTCACTCAAGAGTGGCTTCTCTGGCCGGATCTAGAAAAAAAGTCGACTTGTTAGGTGACATCGAGGACATACGACAAAGAGAAATTTCGACCAATTTGATTCTATCGTTTATGCCAACATGTGGTGTGGAACACCTGTTCAGATTTTTGATAGGGTTAATCTGGGTTCAGATAAGTAAATAGAAGCAAACTCTGAAATTGCATGAGGTAAGGTGTAATAGAAATCATTCGATGTTTTAAAAGGCGTCTCTAAATGTTCGAAACCGCAGGAATTTTCAACGAGTATGGCAAGCATATACACTTCAATGACGCCTCTATCGTAATTATGTGGTCGTATTGTAACTAAAGATTGCTGAGTTTTGTTGTCAAAGCACAATACATATCATCTATAGTGAGTTATTCTCAATGAATCTACAGTATAAATTGTATTTATGTACGTAAAGTGGTAGTATAGCTATCCCTACAAAATAATGCTTTTTTTTTTAGCAATGTTCATTGAATAAACAATATGTAACTAAAAAAAAAGCCAATAACTTAAAACTCGATGGACTACAGGCGTCGCTTGTTGTTGTTGTTAGAACTATTCCACTTAAAACTGTAGAACTCATTCCATTATAGTGCGACAATAATATTTTTCAATGACACCAGTGACGGAAACGATTGCGCCACATCATTGTGACGATGGAGGGAAAACAAGAGGGTATCGGGGGCCAGCAAAGGGGATCGACAATCCGAAGCTATGTGAACATTAGCGACGAGGGTTCCCTACAGTGAAATGAGTTTCGGCGTCGCCAAGGACAGTTGCGGCGAGTGTACATCATAATACACATGTATGGTTGAGCTTGTGTTATTTTTGCTTGAGATGTTGCGCTCGGTAGGATAGAGTCGATCATGACGATGGGGACGTTGGACGATTGAAGCGTAAACTATGGGTTTTGGCGGTAGGCAAAACTGCGGTGCTGCCATTACGGTTCGTTTAGTTGAGTACAATGCGTCCATGATTTCGTATGTTTGCTGCAATTTACTTGATTCCAGTTCCTTTTAATTTCACCAATCCGCAAGCTGATTGACGAACTCCGGTATAATTTCGAATATATCCTTTGTACGTGATGCAAGTTTTTCCGCACCCTTTGTGACGAATGTGTTATGCTGCTGCAGGAGTTCGACGTCTCTAGCATGTTTGCTTCTAGGTCAGTGTACGTGTGTGTGTTTATATATAGGTGTATGCGAGATTGTTTCAGTCTGTTTGTAGTCGCCTGCGTATGTAGCTATGTGAGTAGTTCTTTCAAGGCATGTCCTTTAGTAGCAGACCAGTGAAAGGTGGGTAGAACGGAACTTAGCCTAACTGTCATCCTGGTACAAGACAGGAGAGAGGGCAAACTGTTGCTTGCTTGGTGGCTTTGCGGTGGACAGACTACCAACTGCAGTTAGCAACCCCTAGGAACAACCAGCTTTTCCCCAAACCCCCGGAGGTGCTGGGCTCACTCTTCAGAGCTGTGAAGGTTGGGGCTTTACGAGTGAAGGTTTGGCCAACGGCCGCTGACAGCCAGCCACCGATGCCGCTGCGGACAACATAAGACTGCTGCTATTGCTTGAAGACTGAGGACTGAGCCCCTAAAGACCTGAAGAATCGTAGCACCGAATCCGTACAGCCACGATCACCAGTTTTGCCCATAGAATGATTTGTATATAAGGGTGGGGCGGTAGTGCAACGGGGCATATACTGCTAGCTTCCAGAGTAAGAAAGGGAAAGGGGCGCAAGCCTAAAAAAGGACGAATAGAACAAAGAAAGAGTCTTAGATGTATTTGTGGAGGGCTGCCCAGCTAGCTACACGCCCAACTATATACTATCACGGCTGCTTCGAGCGCCTTCACCATTTCTGCTGCCGTTACCGCAGCGGTGGCAGTGGCAGCAGGCAGCGGTGTGCCATTGGCTGCAGTCTAACGGTCGGCAACTACAGTTAGATGCTGCCTCTGTGGCAGTATGCAACATGGTGTGCAACGGCTATGTGGGCTGGCTGTTGGCGGCATCGTCGACGGACGCAGCCAGCCAAGTGAACCAAGTGGTAGGGGTAACTACGCAGTATTCGTCGGATCAGTCGGCCATACGGAGACGTAGAGTTTTATTGGCATTCTACAACGCTGTTAGAACCAAAGCAGCGAAAAAGTTCCAGTAGACGACGAAAAGCAAGGTAGAGAAAGTAGAAGTACCAGGAAAGAACCAGGTTTACGAAGCTGGTGGGGGCTGCAGCAGATGGCAGCACAGGGGAAGCTGAGCGGTTACGGCTATAGGTACTAGCAAAAGAAATGAACTTCGCGGTGGCCGCAACTACAGTAGTACTAGCGGCGAAAATGGAAGGACTTTTCTTGCTGTTCAGGACGAAAAGCAGGGGATGCCAAGGTAGAAATAATCCAAGTGGTATGAATTATCCAGATCGGCCCGGACTTGGTGTAAGTGAAAAGACACCGCCAAGATCGGACGGAGATGAAAAGGTAAAATACACCGATAAAGAACGCGAAGGGAAAGAGAGGCGCAGGGGAGTTGGGGGAGGTGAAGGTTAGAGGAGTTCGATAGAGCCAAAGACGAAAAGAGAACAGGAGCAGTATCTACACTGAATACGCCTTAAATAGGGACCCCATGGTTACACTAGCAAAGACCAGCCTAGCAATGCTAGGTAGAAACACTAGCAGTCAAACCCCGATAACGAATCACAAAGGGCTCTTAATTCGGACGAGAGCCGCTAGCTAGAGCTATCTGCTAATCATTTGGCAAGGCGGCCGCTTAAAATTTAGACGAAACGGAAATTTTCCTAAAAATTACTAGCACTGAATGCGGTTCGAACATATTTCGATAATATCTTGTGTTAAAATGGCACCAATTTTCTGATTAAACAATCATAGCTTGTCATGGAAGAAGTAGCGAATTGCCTCTTTTAATAATTCGATCATTGCAATGTTGAAGTGGGAAGATATGTGTGAGTCTGAATCTCAGTCAACCAGATTCAACCGGCTAGTGATCATTGGCCTTCCGACGCCAACACCTTGTTGAAACAGAAAGTGAAACATTACTTATATCATGTTAACGCACATCCTATGAAAATTAAAAGCTTGTAAACATTGAGCAGTGACTGAAGTACACGTTATGTAAGAAACAGCATCCTACATGTCACTATCCGGACTCTTCGGACATCTCACACCTATGTCAAATTTCCACTATATGGGTATTTTTGGCATACAGTTTCTGCTCCAATTTCTGATTGTATCAGCATGCAACACAGTATTTGGAATCTGCGCACGCTTACGCAACAGTGTATTTAATGTTTCTTCGTAACAAGACGTTACGATTTAGTTGTTCGATTGGTCTGATTTTTTCGTATACTTAACGTCAATTGAATCCGTAGAGGGAAGTTAGTATTGTATACGATTGTGACTATTACTTTCCCCAGTCAGTTGTTCATTTATATGCGCATCTTTTGTTCGAGACGTAACGCTATATTCAATGTTAAAGATGTCGAAAAACCCTATACCAGATGATTGTAGTTTCCATAAAGGTAATTTGTAAATACCGGCTCGTCGGTGTATCATTCTATTGGAAAATTTGCATCTTGCTCATTCTGAAATTCTACATAAGCGCTCCAGAAAAAATGTTGGTGCCGAAGTGCTTTCGTATAGGTTTCTGGCGACCTTCCTAATACGCAGTTGTTTAATGAAGCAAGCATCTCCATTGCATCCATATATAACTGCATAGAAGCCGATTGCAACGCATTGGGCTAGATAAAAGTGACTAATTTTTCCTTCAGGGAATACGCAATTGGATATAAAGGTAACTGTGCATTTCGAATTGGGTCGGAAAAGTGGCCATCTTCAAGTGAAGATGCAGTGACGCCATTTAGACGTACATAGCAGTACGTAATGGTAATTTTTTTCGCAGTTTATAAATATGCCTAAATCAGGGTAAAGCTGCAGACGTCGCGACGGTTCAATCGCAACTACATATGGGCTTCTTGTTGACTCGGTATGAATCTGTATGAAAAACACCGAAAAGCAAAAAATCATCCCTTCGCAAACCAAGCTTACAATACTATACAGACAGTTTTCTCAACTGTTGCCAGCAAAAAATTCTCCTGGAGGACCCGTCACCATGCACGAAAGACGGGCGAATCTGTACCGTCCACCAGAAGAGGGTCAAGTGAGAGAACGGCGTTGAACATGAGAGAAAACGACTTCGACAATAACGCCGAGCAAACTCGGGCGTAAGTTGATGGTCATACTCGTAGTAGATATCAGGGAGCTTTGTACCGGGGTGTCTCGGACTAACGAGACATCGCGCAAAAAGGAAACGGTCGATCTTGCCAGATGCCTCGAATTCTTGAAGGGCTTCATTTCCAATCGATAGCTATTAGTGTAGATGGTGGATTATGATGCATAAATTCATCGCTACACCTCAATCACAGTTTGGATTGAAGGAAACAGAACTTCACGATCGATGACTTCAGTTAGTCTATTTGTTAGACGTAAGTTTTCAGTTACTTTTGTATCCTAAATGTGGCTATAAGTAGAATGTGATAGCGTCCCATGTTAAATAAGTTATTGCTAACGAGATTAGGTATTGTAATACAAATAACAAATATACAGATGCCACTGAGAAGATTCCAGAATGCTAGTTTCAATGCGCAGACAACAAAAAGGTTAGGCCTAGTTTACACTAAACAATCGTGGTTCTACCTTACATGGTGAAAATTGTTTGGGGCGTTGATCCGGACAATCTACTAGTCCAGCGTTCTATTCACGGAAAAGTGGAAAGAATGCACCATATCATTTCTGATGACCCACATTGACTTGCAATAATTTATCATTCATATCAGGTCCTTGTCGAAAAACATCTTCTGCGAACAACATGTCTACGTGCAAACTATTTTGTATCGATCTAGCTTTATGTAAAATCTACCTATTTGATTAGCTGGGTTTATTTCAAATGTGGGTTAAGCCCTAACAAGCGTCATAACTGATTCTGACCATGGATATTCCAAGTATAGGCGTGTGCGAAAAAGTTGAACCTTACCATTGCGTAACAAGTGATTCATGGCATAAAAGTTGACCACAGTCTACGGCTGAACTGATGACTGAATCGCGGCAAGAACTGAATTCAAATGGTGCTAGAATGACTCAACATAGATCTATTCACCAGAAGAACCCAGTCACGGCCAACGATGCGAACCCGTCGAAGTTTTGGTAATAGGATGCATACGAAATTACGTGCGGCGTATACAGAGAAGAGGACGGCTTGGTGTCTATCATTTATTACAATATACAATATACCAGCGTTTCGCGGACATAGTGCTATAGTAGCGCCGTTCGGACAAAGCACATAAAAGCCATCTCTTTATTACGATATATTCTGTGGCGCCTCTTCAGCGCATTCGTTATTTTCGTTCATATTACTGCGCCTGCTACTGTGTTTGTTATTGATCATCAATGTATTTCTTTAAAGTTTGGTGACTTGGTCGACCGTTGCTGACGCTTGCTTCAAGCTTCTCCATTTGTCGGCCTTGAACTAATCCGGCCCACCGGCATTGCTCTGCAAGCGGCAGAGTTACTCATAGTGGCTTGCTAAGCAGGACGGCAGGAAGAAGAAAGACTACAACTTCACCAGCACTCTTTGAATGCACTGATGTGCGTGTTCGAGACGACCGAACACCAGCCGAGCCGGTCTACCGTTAGCTCGACAAGCGATTAACTAACCGCCCGTTGAATTCTACCAGCCGCAGCTGGCACTTGGTTTTGGTTGGTATTGCTTTGCGACTTCGTGCTTCTTTTCGGAGGGCGCCACCTAACCGGATGAGTCGTTTGGTTTAGATGGTAGCAACAGGAGGAGCGGATGCACGGGCGAGGTGAAGCGATTTGCAGCCACTGGGGCAAAGACTTCTAAGCCGTCAGGATGAGAAAAAAGGAGAGCGAAGCAGACAGGCGTATCATTCTCCTTCAAGCCTCGCCCGTCCGCATCCTGAGCTGCCGCAGCGCCTCATTCATTGTGTTATGAGCTGACGCCCCTACTGCTGCCGCAGCCACCGCGGCCCGCAGACAGAGTTAGCTGAGCTCAAACTTGTGTATGGGAATGAACTAAGTGCAAAGCGAAGTTTATTCTCGACACATTTGGGTGACCATGCATTCAACAGAAAGCAGAAGAAGGCGCTGTGTACGTGATATCCTTGTGATGGGACCTTATTTCAGCATCTGGCCACAGTGTTCTCCTCCTCGCTTTCATCCCCCACATGGGGCCGGAGCGACAAACCAACCCATCAACCCGCAATTCTCCTTTGCCTCGCTGGAAGAGGACTAACCAAGTCTCAAGACATCTCACGATCTGCACCTTAGTTGCCCGCGCTACGAAGCGCTCCTGTCTGTCTGTCTGTCTGTCTGTCTGTCTGTCTGTCTGTCTGTCGGAGTAGCCGCGCGAAAAGCGCCAAAGGCGGAGTTAACCGGGAAGGTTAGGGAGAGAAAAACTGAAAGGGAGACAGAGGAAGAAGTCGTCTAAGTGGCTAAGCTAAGCGTCAGGGTTCATGCCGTTGGCTACAGTACTTTAGAACTAAAGCATTCGTTCGGCCAAGCGCGAAGCAGGGGAGGCGCGATGAGAAGTTACTCACATTGAACGCGCATAGACTGGAAATAAAGGATTGGATCAGCCGGGACGGGAAGTGTAGTATAAATGATGTGAATTTCAGCCCTGCTTGCGCAGTTGCTTACGAATGACTCAACGGTGTCGTTAGACCTACCTTTTGAAATGAAATAAAGAGGAAGATAAAGGGAAACTGAGCAGAACAGACAAAAAAAACTAAGGGAGTGGGAAAGTGAACTAACTTCCAATTCGTTGACGTTACGGATTCATAGACAAATCTTCCCTTTATCGTAACCTTTCGACAGCCTTGTAAATGAAGAGTGGTCTCTAAATACGATCGCTCATTTAGTCAACTTGCGCGCGTCCGTTCGACTTGAGTTTGCGCTGGTATGCCTGAACGGCTGTTAATGTGGGTGTAATACATGTGCGGTACAACATGCTCGCTTTCCACTTCTCGATAACGGGGAGCCCCGTGGGGAAGAGACGAGCTAATGAGCCCGTAAAGAGGGTACTAGTCGGTAGCAGCAGCGGCACCAGCAATAGCTGGTAACAGTTCAAAAAAAACGCTGATGGCAAACGCGACGAGCGCCACCAAACGGAGAAAAAGACAATGAAGACGAAGATGAGAAGTGGCCTCGAGGGAGCCAACTTGATGGCCACTGCCTAGATAGACGAACTGCCATAAGGCATGGGAAAGGATTAGAAATAAGAAAGATAAGTGCGATGCATGCGTATGAACAGGTAAGTGGTTACAATGCGATCTTTGCTGCGTGGGACCTGTAATGAAGCTTTTCACTCCGAAGCTGTGAACAACGCAGTACTTCTTCCTCTAATGTGGTCATTTAGTAGAATTATCTGAAATTAGGACAAGAATAAGCTCTTAATTAAACGTTCGATGCAAAACAGCAAAACTTTTTGTCTCAATTTGTTACTGATCAACAGTGCATTTGTTATACTTGCTAATATATTAGAGAAAAAAGAAATGGTCCTTAACGATGGTCGGCAGTCTGCAACACGCTTAGTGAAGCGGCAACATGTTAAAACTATCGTAAAGTACTGACCAACGCTATATCACTCAGCTGGCTGACTAGAACTGCTTTGCACACAGAAAATGCTTAAGATAGAAAGAGACAATTGGGCGCGCGTTTGCACCTTCCGCGTCCTCACCTCTCTCGATGTTATGCCTTTTGAAACATAGAAACTATTTTGTTTATGAAGATGTATCGTACGCTGCTCAATGCAACCACAATGGAGACCCAACACGGGGACGTTTGTTGTTTCTGCTGCTGTTTATATACCCACTAGCCGCTCCTATCTCTAGCTCCATTTCGTGGCTATGGCTCAGTTGGCCAAAGACCATCAAGGGCATCACTTTCCTTTTCCGAGCAGCAGTATCAGTAGTGGAGGCAAACACCTCAAACAACCTCCCACTAGTGGCCCATCTTGCAGTTGACTCGTTCATTGCAGCAGCAACAGCAACAGCAACGGGATAAAAAGCAACAAATGATGCAGGGCCCATTTTGCCGCTATGCTCGACAGCTCGTATTAGCGAAGTTCACCTATCCCATCTTCCATTTTCTCGCAGTAGCTATGGAACTAACCTTTCTGCGACAGCTACTATTTCTTGTGTATGTATCGCAGCGCCTAGTTCCTTGGCTTTGATGCTATTTTTCCGTTATGTCGGATAACTCGGGCTGTTTCGTCGCTTCAGGCTGGAGCACATCTGCCAGATCATTGCCAAATTTTGCTCCGGCCCTTCGCCTTCCGTGTGCCACTCCCGATGCCCTAACCCCACGTACCCTACTGGCTCCTTCTACCACCTGGGTAACGACTTATGCCACCGTCCTGAACTGTGTCATAGCTACATGCTGAAACCCATTCAGCCGATCTGCAACAAAATGTTGACCCGGCAGAGCGCAGGGTTGCTGCAGTTCCCACTGCTGCCACCGCTGCGTTCCTCGCACAATGAACAAGAATTGACGAGAGTAAAAACGAGCGAAGGAATGCGGAACAGCGGCAAAGAGTGTATGATAGCTGGTATCGTTTTTCGATCTTAAACTCCGCGCGCCAGTTTTCCAATTTACCAGCTCGGGGAGTCCTCCCACCGGCAGTGGGACACCACTCACTTCCCATTTCTACGTATATGTATATGCTCCTGGATACATCCCTTAGAGTTGTTAGAAAAGGAGAATGAAATAAGGTATCGTCTACAGGCCATCCGTACAGCTACTACTAAAACGGGAAGCATTTTCTTTTGGCCTTGACCCTGTTGTTGTTAAGGGCACGATTTCAAATCTGCCTAGCGTGCGCCTAACTTTAACAATTAGAGGGGGAAGAGGCACTTATTGAATTAATGCATTTAGAGCAGTTCGTTGGCGGAAGAAAATTCAACGCACGGGCGCATGTCAACTGACAAAGGGGTCTGGCTAGAAAACCAGCAAGGACTGCGTAAACTTGAATTTTAGGAATTTTTTAGATATTACCCTGACAGAAAATGAAGAACGTTCTACAGAGTACATTCTTTCTGTTGGACTCGAATATGTGACTAGGGCCTCTGCGATGCTAGGATAGCATCTATTTGCTCAGATTCTCGCCAGCAGAAGTAGCCACTTTTGATGTTACTTCTAGAGCAGTTAGTCGCAATGTCAGGCCTCTGTTTCTTTCGCCGGACACCTCACTCTTCTACTGAATAATTGTTGCTTTCGATCTGTTCAGCACAGCTTTATCTCAGGCGTGCTAACCTCGCTATGAACAAGTTTTCGAAGTTCTCGAAGAAAGAATGCTCTCGTAGAGCTTACTACAGAACTGATGACATTCTCGGCTGCTTAGGATATCTGCAAAGCGTCGCCACCGCTCCATTCGATTTCAGTTGCTATCATGGTTCAGGGAGAAGTGAGCGACAATCTGGTTGGGTTGGATCGGGTCGGGATGTTGCATTGAGGTACATCGCTTGCCGCAATAAAGATGAGTAACGAGATATTCAATTCCCTCGGGAGACAAATCAGCGAATGGCAAACGAGCGATAGGCCGACAGGTATCTCACCTGAGCTTTTGGGCTTGCAGGATATGGGAGTCATCGTCAGCCAGCTGGTAGCGGGTTGATGACGAAGAACCACGGAAGAAGTCTAGGCAAAAGAAATCTACGCGACATCTTCACTGGAAAAAAATCACTCAGTACTTGCGAGCGGCCGTTTCTATCTTTGCGCCTGATTCGCAAAAGCACATGTCATTTTCCCCGAAGTTTCACTCCCAAGACGCTTTCAACACATGTCTCGTCAGATAATGGTAAGGTCGAGTGGACGAGGCAGACTAGCCAGCTTGGCAAGATGGGGTTCAGCTCGGCCACGCATCAAAAATTCCCACTCAGGTTGTTCCGCAACTTCTGCTGCAGTTGCTGTAGCTTTTGGCTTGTAACATACATTGTGTGCTGACATGGACGTACCTGAATTCAACCGAACGAAGTACGTTTATTTCAATGCAGTCAATTCTCCTAAATAATTATCTAAAGATCAGACACAAATAGGCGACCAGTAGCCAACCATATATTATAGACACATGCAGTATGGAAAAAGTCACGTAATCCTATGACGTTTATCAAGAATTACGTAGCCTTTACAAAGATACTATAAAAAGCTATTGTACAGAGAAGCTCTATAAGGCCGTGTAATTTTTAGAGCACGCTCAAGGATCCCTTTAGACACGTGTGGTTGTTGGCAATCAGATAGAATTATTGGATGTAGATGATATCATTGAAATACGATTACTTGGAGATAACAGCACAAAATTTGTATCGATTTAGAACGGAATTCGTTGGTACTCTTTCGATTAGATATCCTTTTCTTCCCGAACATTATGTAGTATTTATTTAGTAGTTTCAGATAATTTCTATATTATCATCTCTACCGACAATTTCCCAAAACGACCCTAAGCCGTATGTCTGCTAATCTCTAGAGGAGAGAGCGTAATGTATTCTTGTAGCAACTGTCAGTGAGGTAAAACGTACCCTCAGATATGATTGTGCAGTCCTCCTTAGCTAGTAGAATGATGCCATGTCGGCGGTAGTTCTTAGATGCAAGTTGGCCCAAGCAGAGTATCTTAGTCACTACGGGCGGCGTCGCCGTCGATATTTTAAGACAACGCTCATTTGGTACATTGTTGGGGGCTAATTATTAATAGCAGCGCGCGATACGACGATCGGCTCTGCCGGATCACACCCGTTCGGCTATCTGATGCACAAACTCAACACTGCCGCCCTCGTCCCCGTTCCCTATTACACAGTGCTCGCTTATGCCGGTCACAAGCTGCTTCGCACGCTTGCTGCCAGGAAGGAAAACCTGCTCGCTATCGCACCATGTCAGAGCCCGGCTTCCGTAAAGCGTCTGTTGCTTATTTTGCGTGCTATCTCGTCTTGCCTATGTGGCTCACTGATCGTCTTCCCGCTCGTTTCCCTGCGGGCCCCTAGCTTATCAAAAATCCCCACACGTTTCTGACAATATTCTCGTCGCCCGCACGTTATCGTTCAACCGTCCCATAGTATAATGTTATGTCATAATCGAGGGACAGCTTTTTGAAACTAGGCCAATTAAATAGCAACCTCTTCTGCGGCTCAATCTCTTATATACCTAGTTCTAAATGGAGTTCAACGTTGCAAGACATCGTGCTTGGATTGTAGTGCTTAGAACCAGAAGGGCAGATGAATGTTGCGATTCGTGTCTCTGTTGTGCGCGCCAGTTTATCTGGAGTAAGCAGCAGACGGAGTAGATACATGCGTTGGATTTACTAGAAGAAACCAAGTATTTGGCCGTGACCGATACGATATTATAGACGGCCACAGGCAACATCATCGTAATGAGACGAAGAGGCAAAGCGAGCAAGCAAAAGTCGACGGACGTGCTGTCACACGCTCGCCATTGGCATACTCATCAATCTGTCATACCGGACTGATAGTGTAGAAGAACAAGCCACCCATGGCTGGTCATAGTACAGCACCCGTGAAGCCGCCGAATGCTGCCAGTTGCTGCTGTTGCATCAGACACTTCCCCATCCTCGTCCACACCAGAGCAGCTACGGGCTGGACTAAACTCCTCTCACTTCGATGCCTGTCTGGACTTGAGCCACCACTACTAGTCCGGTCTAGCATCTATTTCACCTCTTGTAGGCTAATATTACATAAGTTACCCATTGCCATTGGCAGGACCGACGGAATCCCAATTCTATTCGCTGACTCTGCAAAGAGGGCAACACTTGTCAACCCTTCGTTGATCGCCACCTTTAACGGGAACTGGCTCATGTGGCAACTTGGAGGCCGACATACGGAGCTGCACACACATCTCGTAAGTCAATGGCGCGGCAAGCCACGTAATGTAGAGGATATTGAATCTCTCTACAAACCTGTGCACAGGTAGGATAGATAGGTCGCCGGTGCTTTTAGCTTTCGAATTTTCGCGCCTGTGTGTTCTCGCTCTTCCTCTTTTTCCGTCTGTTGATCTAAGTTCTCACCTGCTGTTATGACACATCAGTACGCGGGAAACGTTCAGAACCTCTCCCTGATTTGTGTTGCATGCTGGGAAAGAAAGCCACGAGCTTCTGGTCGCAACAGCCTCTCGAGCATTTGTAGCATCACCGGAAAAGACTTCCGTAGACTGCTAGGTTAAGTTGATCGCGCTGGAGGATATTTAAACGTTGTTTTAGTTAGGTTATTACACAACAAACACGCATGTTATCACAAGGGAGTCAGAACTTGTACAAAGCACTCGAAAAAATCAGTTCAACAATCTCGTTCTTTTTTCTTTCGTTTTTTTATTTGTGTTGCTTCTTCCAATAGTTGTCATGGCCGTTGTGGTTACAGGATGGTGATGCTTTAGTTAAACTTTAATAGGTAGGATCTGACTTAAGTGTATCAAATGGACGAATCGTCTTCGGACACTAGACTGCTGCTGACGCTGCTGTTGGTGTCGGGCTCGATTTCTGGGGACTACGGCATCAATGTCTTGTAGCAAGAGTACAATGGGCTGTACGCCTTGGCTACAGCCAACAGTAACAATGGCTAACCAAACGGTTTGCGGTGCCCCTCGTGCAATGGCTTTTCCCTCTATCCTTCATAACATCCAACTGCAGACCTCTCCCGAAGGAAACATGGCTACGACGAATTTCATCGCTTTGTTCTCTGCCTTTAGGATCTGACTGATACGCAGAACTCGTTGTCTGAACGTTCGCCATTTATAACGTAAATCAGTAAGTTTTACTTTAATTTAGACCATCACCCAACTATAGCGGAGAAGCGTCTTCGTCGTTGCTTCCGAAGGCGGTTTGAGATAGGCGCAGACCTACGCATAAATTTAACTGCATCTCGTTAAAACAGTTGATTACCTGCTACACAACTTTCGGGCGCAAAAGTTAAGCTCCTAGTCAAACGCTAGTGTTTATTTTGTTCGATTGCGTATCTGTTGTCGTGACACTCGATGACTGATTCAGATATAGAGAATTTTAAGTGATTGGAGGCAGCGCCGGTTGAGCTATACCTTCTGTGTTGGGTGATCTGGTACAGTTGAAAGAGATCTCAATTGAAAAGGCTAAGTGCATACTAACCTATCCACCCTTTGCTAGAGTTGTGAACTAGTCAACGAACTAGATAAGTCAGCACTACTCAGATCTTGCTCTGTTTGTGAATTGCCAAGTTTGCCCCACGCACACGAACGAGCGAGCCAAAGCGTTGTGCCCGCCTAAAGGGTTACCGACTCTCCCCCTTTCCGATTGTGGCACTGCGTGCCACTGTGCCCCGGTGTGCTCCACTCAGCCCCACTCGGGCCTCACCCCACGTAGGTGTACTTCTTTTGTACCTCATTGTGCCTTCTACTGTGCTCATTGGCACCCTCTCTGTCTTGCAGGCGCGAGTGTTTCCGTCAGTACTTCCTTCTACTAGTTACCCAGTCCTTTTGCTTATCCCCTTCTACGCCCTTCCACCTTGCCCTCTTCCGCTTATACTCCGTTTTTCTATTTTTGCATTGCCTCAGCAACATCACTGTGGATAGATCACCAAAGTCAGCTGTCATGGTGTGCCTCCCCCGCAGCATCAGGAGCAGAGGAAACAGCAGGTCGCCAAAAGTCGCTGAGATGCACGTGAAGTCAGTCATTCCAGTGGTCGGTGGATCTGTTTCTCCCTCGTTCTTTTATGGTCCCTGAAAGCCCTTAGTTAAACAACAATCGGTCCGCTTTCTTCTCGGTGCCTTAATCAGTCGAGAAAGATTCTTATGTTTATGTTTCCTGTTTCCCGTAAGCACAGCGAAAAGAAGCGCTTGAATGGCGTATTTCAACGCTTTCTCGTTCCTTTTACTTGCTCCGTTAATTGCTGTTAGCAGAAGCATATGCAGCACAGGGCCTGTGTGAAGATATGAATATGCGTCGTATTGTACGCCCAACAGAAACATCCGTTCAAGGGGTGCGTAAGGGGCGTGCTGCGGAGCTGCTTCTGCCTCTTTTGTTGTTGGATTTTCATTTTCTCTCGCTTTCGTTTTTCTCGTCTTCTGCACTCGTGTTGTGCTTTTGCGTCTACTGACGCACTGTTTCATACGTCCCTTTCTTTTCGTTTCCGCCCGCTAAATTCTTGTTAGGCGGCAACTAATTGTACTGTTCTGCTGCCAATGCACGAGAAAATCTGCAATGCTAGTTCCTCGTTGCTAGCGTCATGTTACGACGCCAATAAGCACCGACCAGATCCACCCTTTTGCCTGTTGGATCTGCAGCCCGAGCTGGCTCGATCGGTAGTGGAGCCGCAGCAGCGCCTAATGTACTGTTGTTGATGCTAATATCTCTGCTTTAGTTAATGCCGACCTTGCGAGTGATACGACCTTAAGTCTGGCGTTTTTTCCCACCCCATCCTTTCGTGGACACATGCAATAGGTTTTTTAGTGTCACGGGTATCAGCATAACCATTCGGGTTACTTCAATAGTCTACTATTAAAACAACTGTGGTAGTGCTTACAGAATTTTATATTTCTACGTTTCTATGTGTATTGCTATACTTCCCACATCCAGTGGTGAGTCTAATGGAGCCCGGTGCAATGTCTGCTGCTGCTGCTGCTGCTGCTTCTGTATCGCAAGCTTATGGCCTAGATTATCTTTGTTTCTTTCTTTACCTATCGTTCTTTCTCTATTACCCGCCCGTTGTGTTGTGAAGATGTAGTAGACGAGCGCGCGTTTGCTGCTCGATCCGCCGGTCTCTTATCACCGACAAATAATAGTAATAAATAGCTAGTGCTAAATAAGTCGCTTGCTGAGTGTTTTCTCTTTACAGCCACACTAGCATGACCCGTTGCTTCCTTACTGCCGCAGCCTATTGGCCAGCTGCTCGTCCTTTTTGGTCCACCCTGTCGGCCTCGTCCTTCGTTTATTCCCGGTCATTCCCGGGTTGTCCGTTCTATATAAATGCCCATTCGGTACACCTCTTGCTAGATGTACCTCTCTTGCTTACGTATGGCTTGGTGTTTGTGTGCCGTTTTATTATTGTCCACTCTAACGTGTGACGGAGCTACTCGCTACACGGATGTCTGCTTTCTTTGCTGCCTACCCCAGTGCCTGACTACCCTCTGACCCCTTCATGCTCAGCCTGTTTTAGTAGAGTTCACACCTGGCTGTACGCATCTCATGACCCCCAAGACATCGGCTCTATCGCTTCACGACGGGGTCACTGTTGGCCAATTGCTACCCGTCCCTTGGCTCAGTGGATCGGTGTTGGTCGGTGGACGCGGCCGCCAGACGCGGCTGCTGCAGGTATAAAAGATTGGGGAAACGGCGTGGGGCAAGCGAGAAGACGACGACTGAGCCCAAGAAGTAATAGAAATCCAAGGTGTAGCTTCTGAACGATGTCCATGTTACTCGGCCTTTTCTAAGCTGCCTCTCATAAACTAACGTGCAGAGAGCATACTCTCTTCGTTTTCTAAGAAGGGTGCAGCACTGCGCGAACTTCAGTTTGCCCTTATAGCGATGCCCTTATACCCCATAGCGAAAGATATGGGCATAGTTGAGGCACGTGTCTTTGAATATCGCCGTTGAGGTTCGTACTAGGATTGAGTTAAAACGAAAGAGATTTTTGCAAAGGACTTAAAGGGAATTCGCCATTTCAAGGCTGAACTCGCCTTAGTTCACTTCATGACGTTATGGATTTTTATAGTGTGGGCTTCATCGGAGCGGACTCGAAAATATAATACCAATAGCTTTTCAATACCGCTTCATATTCCGAAATATAGAGGTGAAAACATGGAGAAAAGTACTTCTTGCTACTCACTCCTGTCGATATCTTAACATGTCTTCACCAAAAGCATCAAACGTTTGTTCCAACCTAACGTGTTTGCAATACCGTTGGGGGTAAACGGGGTGTCTTGTCCTCACATCGGTCAAAAGTTGTTATGGGGATTACTTCAGTGTATAAACGACTACCGGGGTACATATGTGCAAGTACATTAGATCTCTTGACAGTACACGTCGTGATTCTTTCAGATGTAGACCTTTATTTTGATTTCTATCTGTTTCAGCTTAGCTCAGCTATGCTACAAAAACAGAGACTCCTTAGATTTCCTGAAAACCAAAAAAAACGTCAGCATCACAACACTAGAAGGATTCTAGTAGGATTCTCATCTGCAGTTCTCGCCATATTGTCATAACCGCTGTCAAAGATAGCAGCCAGAGATGCGGTCGTACGTCTGCTTAAAGCCATGCCCCATTCCATTGCAGCTCTGACATGGCATACAAGTAGTCCAGAAGGATCTCGGATCACCATCGCCATAGGTCGAATTTAGGCGGCTCTGACTAGAACCGATTCTTTGTCCAAACAATTATCTACAGCACCCCGCAGAGGCCTAACACCGCGTCCTGCACTGAGTGAATGTGGCGCGGGTGTGATGTGGCGGAATTACCGCACAGATAATGCCAATAATGCGAGGGACAACCCAATCCGGAGTATCACCATCCTCTAGCTATTATGTCTGGTGGTAATCGATATAAAGTGAGTTCTTTGTTCCTACCCTGGCAATGTAGTTATCTATAATATGTATCCGTATTTGTTTATGCTAGCCTCGCCGCTGTTGCTGCTGGCGCGCGTGGTTAGTGTGCCGGATGCAACGACACTGCACATCACTAGCGAGCGACATCGATGGATGCACCTATTCATTCTACTAGTGTGCACTGATAACGCTAGCGGTTGGGTCTTCCGGCCTCATCGTGGTATCGCCCGTGTTATTGCTTTCGAGGGCTCCATCCGTCAAGAGACTGGTTCAGCTTTGAGTGGCATTTGGCTGATTTTTGAAGTGCTAAAGCACTATGCTTTTGCGAGCGCTACTGTCGTATTCGAAGTAACCGGATATGAGTGGCGGACTTCATAGGGAAGCATATGTATGTTGGTAAATAGGTAGCCGCGGTTAAAGACGTCGCAGAAAAAAAAGGAACGAAGAGGGAATAGGGCAAAAAGCGTTATGTCGGCCGTTTGCACGGTTCGGTCGGTCAAAGATGAAAGAGAAACACTCGCTATCTGTCGCCTACCACTGCCCTAGCTGTGTCGGCCTTTGTGCGGACCGGCCTCTGCGTTGTCTTGCCAGCAAACAGACAGACTGACATACAATGGCAAAAGAGGCGGGCCGAGAGAAACAAACTGGCCTAAGACGATGAGTGCTTCTTTGTAATTGGCCTCTATCACTGGATGGGAGGTAATGTGTTGCCCAATCCCTTGATGCCTTCATCTCCAAGAGACCCACCTCGTTGTTCTTACTTTGCCGACCCCTAGCTTTTGCTTGGGTCCTCTGTATCAACGAAAGAGTACAAGCAGCAGCAGTAGCAGCAGTAATGGTCATATCACGTGTAGCAGCTACGAAACGACGGTCAGTAACGCCGATTGCTCGTCGTCGAGTTGGGTCAAGAGGCATCAGATCAGTCGTCCATCCGGCGGAGTGCCTGTGCTGCTGCTTCATTCACACTGAGTTACCCGCTTCCACTATTGCTGGCCTGCGTTACTGTTTGTTTGCTGGGTCGCACCAGCATGACAGACTGTTAGGTTGCCCAAGTCGTCGAGACAACAAACTTGCTTCTTCAGTCAACCGAAAAGGCGTTGGCTGCACTTACTGCGACGGAAAGAGTGCAAGTTCTGTGGGCGAAAACGTTGCCTACACAATTCGGCCAAGTGTTGCTGTGCCGTATTCAACAGTTTTATGGATGCTATCTCCAGTATCACTGCGGCTTCGATTGTTTCTTGGCGCGCTGACCAAGCCCTAGCAACCGATCGAGTTAACGGTCGGCCCACCAGCTCGACTAGGTCACCTCGCCGTAACAAAAAGGGTGAACTGCTACTCATCATTTCATGTTGATACAACATGAGGACACATCGGGCGACATGCCACCAATCGCGATACACACAGAGATGTGCGTCACTACCGGCTAGAGTAGCAGCTTCTCGGTAGTTATTTCAGTCCACTGCTATAGGGCATACTGGGAAGTTAACAAACAACAATGAAATCGACCTGCTGCTGTTAATATTTGGGAGCAGCGGCAAGAGAACAGGACGATAAACGATCAGTGTCCGTTAGCCCGTTTCCTTTGGAGGAAACGAGCCAGCAAAAGGAGAAAGGAAAACGTGGGATTCACAGGATTGTTGCTCGCCCAAATAGCTCTTTTCTAAAACTGACTACTAAGACCGCTAGTGCTTTTACTGACGTTGCTCTCACGTTGTTGTTTCATCGCGCAATGCATTCTGTTCCACCTTAGGCTAGCGTCGGGTAGATAACTGACCTAGCAGCACGCCATGAGTCCCTAAGGTAGCCTCTTCTGGCAAACCCCCGCAGGCTGGCTCCACATCCCTTCTCCGTGCAATGTCCATGTCTGTGTAGGGGCCGGTTGTAAAGACGATTATCTTATGTCGCGAGCAGACCAAGTGCAGGAGATTGCCGGGGATTATAGGTGGGCTATAGTCAGTCAACAAGTGATAGAGGTGGCTCAGACCACCGGCTCCACAGAGGTTAGTGAAACCGAGTTGTCTTCGGTCAGCGAGGATTGCTGCTGCTGCTGTTGCTGTTGTTCAAGGGCAGTGGATAGCCGCAGTTTCACGGAAGAGAAATCCGCGGGACTACGGTCACAGCTCTTAATGATCTGGGGCATTGAATAACTTCCACCATAGCGGCCTCGTCAGCACTGGGACGGCCCGTTGGACAAACATGACCCTCTTTTCCATCTCTTTTATCTCTCTCGTCTTCTCACTCTCTTTTCCCCGACAACAACAGCCGCTCGCTGTCCACCTTTGTCGCTGACTGCCTTTGCCGCGTAAAGTTAGAAAGCACCGGAGTTAGCTAACAGATAGCTGTCTGATGTTTATAATAGGTGGTATAGCAGTCGAATCGCAGAGGACAGACTCTAGTGCTCAAAGCTGGGAGAACACCTTTTACTATCGACTAAGCTAATACCGGGGAGCCAGCCTGGGTTCAACTTTGTCAGAGATAGCGTCGGCAGGATGTGTGCAGTGGCGAATATAATATCACACAGTCCGAAATGATTTTGCTGCGGAGCGACAGCGTCAACGACACGGGCATCAGGTGAAGCATGAGTAGTTACATTTTGCTTTTTTGTTTTTCTAGCAAGCTCCCAGTTTCCTCCTCGGTGTGGCGACCCGTCGATACAACGTCCTCCATTTAACGACACTCTGTAAACGAGTGTAACTAAGAGTATTATGACACACTGGTTAAAACTATGAGCTATGCAGATATGTAGACGCAGCTTCAGCATATAGCAGTTCGAAGTTACAGCGATGCGGTTGAACCGGGAAGATGCCGTCAGCTATTGTTACAAAGAGTTACCTGACAGGGGGCTCGAACACCTTTGATGTACTCATGCACCAGCGAACTACATAAGCCGCTTGCAAGAACCGATGGACAGTCAGACGGAAAAAGACAGAAAGCAGAATACAATAGTAGATCCAACACAATCGAACGAACAGACAGGAGGACTAACGAGTTTTCACCACTGTCACCGGTTAGCTGTCCAATCGTACCGAGCAGACGACCACGCCACTGTACGTCTAATACTATTTTCAACAGATGCAGAATATAGCTACTTCGTATTTGTATTGCCTTCATGTCAATGTATTATCAGCCGTGGACGGTAGTGTTGCCACAATACCGCAGAGTCACAGATGAACTTAGCAAGTTTGCTATGGAGCCAGAGATTAACTGATGCCAAATACGATCAGTAGTTTTGGTGGTCTTATGTCTCCGCCTTCTTCGTCGACTTCCGAATGACGCCGATACTCTTAACGGTGATCTCGCCACTGTTCGTAACCTGAACATTGCGTTCTATGTGCTTATAGTTCTGTACGATTAAACCGACCGACTGGCGACCGGGTCGAATCAGTCAACCAGTTCCTGTCGGACTAGGATACCCCCAGTGGCAAAGTCAACTCGACTGTACGAAAAGCAGCTTATTCGGCCACCGAATCAGGTCCTACGCGCGCGCTTGGTTCCTGCTGCGTTTTAAACTACACACGCGAGCGAGTACTATTGTCCTGTCGCATCGACTTTCATATGGGAAACACACACAGACATAAGATAGAGCACAGATGAAGGCATGCGAAAGGCAGCGCGTCCCGTCGTTGTTCTCTGTTGATGGCCTGGGCAAGCCAAAGCTGTGTGCGTTAGTTGCTTGCTGATGCGGTCGTCGAATCAGTAGCAGCGTTGTGTACTGGGTGCCCACAGTTCTATAATGGCTAGGCTGCTTCCTCAATCGACTATAGGAACGACGACCAGCCTGCAAAGGAATAACGTATCGACAAAGAAAGGCGAAGAAGAAAGCCGGCTCACACCACACATGAGAGGCAAACAAGCCATTCTCACATGTAGACACGCGTTCACCCCAACCTGTGCTACTTGCCACACGATAGGGGTTGTAGCTGTTGCTCGTTTGTTCGCGTTCAAAGTCTTGTGCACCAACAGCAAAAAGGTGGAAAAGAATGGGCAAGGCTTATCACAGAGGGGGGCTCCTACCCGGTGCTAGTGAGGGTAGTAGTAGAACTACGGCGGGAGGCAACTGTGGTATGAGGGGCGCAGGAAAGCGGGCTGCGATTGCGGTGTGGAGGAGCGGTGTTGGAAAGTGGCCTGTCATTAAAGAGTCGATTTATCGTTTTGCTCTATTCGACACACAGAAGGCTGACGGCGATGGCGGCTTTTGTCGCCTCGACGCTAGTAGCTGAATGCTTGAGTATATGAGTCAATCTGAACAGGCAGATCGGCTGAAGCTGGCTCGGCTGCCCATTCCTGGATAAGCAGAGGTTTCCCCAATTTGCTGTCTGCCCGAACGACCTTGTCAGTTCACTCATTCCTTCACTGTGCCTTCATTCAATCGATGGAAAGATGAAAGGAAGAAAAAAAAGTCGGAACTTCAGCCGCCGCAGACATTGTAATCGCATCGATACCAAAGAGAAATAAAATCGGGCAGGAAAAGAGTGTTTGAATTTTGAGGGCATGTCTTCTTGAATTACTAATAGCAAGCGGAGACGAGGATTGTATTATTATTATTATTATACATTAGACTATGTTATTTGACACAGTGTGTTTATAATGTCCGATTGCCCTATCATCAACTAAATGTACCACTCACTAACAAAACGCGTATTCTACGCACATAACTAAACCTGCTAGTGGTATATAACGTGGAGGTGATACGAAATATATGCACTTGATCGCAGAACGCACATGGATAGACAAATCAACGAATTTTCCTTTCAGCAATCCCCAACAAACCTTAAGAGACCGCTGATCCTTTCGTTTAAAGACTAGCTCGATCAAGATCCACGGCTCGTTTAGGTTAACAAATAAAACGACAGCAGCGACGGTGATGACAGTGATTCTTTACCGATAATAAAGACTGGCATTCGACGAGTTGTGGGGCCATGTTCCCCCTCGCTGAAAACTATTTGGTATTTTGCGTAGTAGCTTGGTAAAGACAGGTAGTAAATAAAGATATGGCTTGGTCTAATCTGTTGGAAAGTTAACAAGCTCCTTGGCTTGTCGAGGGTTCATAGAAAGGATGTAGAGCCGGCTAAGTTATGCCCTTGCATGTCACCCGTTCGATTCGTCAACTGTGGATACTTCTCTAGTTTTGGCAAGGATCAGAGGCAGTTGAGACCCAACCGGGTGGTCGGAGTGATTAAAATTACCTCTCTCATTTTCTGTTTGGTCCCTTTAGACTTTTGGGCTCAAAGTGAGACTCTTAAACCAGTTCGTTTGTATCTGAGCCTGGTGGAGCCCCAGGGCAACCGACCAACAACGTTCTGTCCCTTCACTCTGTCTTCGCGTTAGTCAGCTGGCTGACTGGCTTCTACATTCTCCTCGTCCACTATTTAATCCAAATATCCAATTTGCTAATTCGAAGTTACTCCCGCTAAAACTCAGCAACCGAGAGCGACGCAGTGTGTGCTGTTTGCCGACGTTGGTGTTGCACGCCGGTGACCACAGCTTCTGGTACAGTGCCAGGTTAAATGCAGAGCGTAGCGTAAAGCGATGCAACGTGGGACTGCTTGAAACCTGTGTTAGTTAGTTGTCTATTGCTCAAGTCTATCCATCCGTCAGTTGGGTGGGACGCTTAGCACCAGTAGCAGTATGGAGAAACGCCCTCCTGCTCGCGCTTCGAGCGCGCTTTGCTTTACCGGTTATAGTCGTTTACCAAAACCTCGTTTGGTTACCTCTGTTCGAAGCTTTGCTCAGTTTATCTCCGATTCATTCGTTACAGGATAGAGGTATTTGCATCAGTTCTTGATGTCGCCAGTGATAGGGAAGATCGCAGTGATTGCAGAGCAACTGCGTGGGTGATGGAGCAAACGGCCCAACTTACTACTCGACCCGCGCCCCTTGGGGGCTTGCCGGTTGTCTCCTTCCTGCTTGGTGGATTCGGACTGTCTAGCCTCCGTCTAAACCACCGCAACGCTGCAGCCGTTGGCTTCTTTGGATCCTGCTGCGTTTACTGCTGCTACCGATGATGATGATCATCATCATTCCGCTACTGCCTCACCTCCTCTGTCGAAGCGCTCCCCTCCAGTTTCGCCTCCACCGTAACGGCTTTTGATTGGAAGTGGATTCCCTGAGATACGCGGTCAACGCGGAGGGGGTCTTGAATCGCCTTTGTCTACTTGATCATAATAAAAGGTAATCCGCTGAAAAGAGGGAGACCGCCCTATAAACCTATTGATTGACTGAGGTCTGACGAACAACTCTGTGTTACGGTTGGCTTTGAAAATCTAGTGCTACTTCCACGTAATAGCGGCAGTATCAGTAATGATTGGCCAAGAAATTAACGTTCTCTCAAAGTCATCTGCTTGACTGGGGGGCGCCACAAAGCCGTACGAACGACAGGAACGCAGGACTGCTATGGCTGGAGCTGGGGCGCGAGCAGTGATTGCGATAGTTCGTCCTGCGAATACCCGAGTCAGTATATTATTTCTGTTGCAGTATGAAGCTTACTTAATATTGGCTATTTGTATGTAACCCGTACTTAAAAAAATCATGACACACTTAACTATAGTAGCCATAGCGTCATAGAGGCTATGAGCGAAAAGCTGAAGCGACGCAAAACAGGCAGTGTGTTTTTGGAGCACGACGTGTCTATAACCAAACCAGTCGTCAAGCGATGTCGAAGCTCAAATCAATTCCAGCACCATCAAATAGAGTATAGAACGTACGCGCAATTTGGGATAAGGCTCTCGCGGGAAATCTCGTTCTCCCTGCTATTTGCTTCGTTCGTGAATCTCCAAAAAAGCACGGAGACTTCAAGATAAAAAAAAAAAAAAAAAAAAGGAGAGAGCTTACATGAAGACCAGCGGCATCGTACGGGTTATAGCGAGAAGAGTCATATCTAAAATTTGCTACATGCTTCCATGCCTTATAGTCTGCAGACATTGCTTTGAACAGCGTCAGGACCAGGTCCATGATTTCGTGCACTGCTCCTTCTGTCTGCAGACTGTGCGTTTAGAGAAAAGCAGCTGTAGGAACGATCGCCGGCTTGCTCCGGCACCGCGTCACAAAACGGGGTCCACGAAAGCCAAGGGACGGCTTCCACCGAAGGTATTTTCAGCAATCCAACAGGAACGCTGTATCGAAGTGGCATCTGGTTGCCAACCATCACGTTTGTCCCTGTGGCCACTTCATCCGCCCGTGGCTGACCGGCCTCGAACGGACAGATCAGCGCGGTGCTGATTTGCCGTCGAAGAGAGGCGTAGGGTATGGGGCGACGGCGCGTTCGGCGGCATTGGCCGCGATACAGGAATCCCGGAATCATGAGTGTGCTAGGTGGATCTTTACTAAAGTCGCGTAGCGGAATTTTACTGGCCAAAAGATACAGGGATAGAACCATACCGAAGGGGGAAGAAGCTTTTGCCCGTCAGCGGAACAATCAGAGGGAGCAGATCCCCGTCCGTTGTCGACCTTCCAGCACCAGAGACAAGGGTGTCTCGTCTCGACTTGACCCGTTCGAAGCTCTAAAGCTTCTCTAATAGCAGCAGAACCAGGAGGTCTACGACCCGACTAGCAAAATCTCGAGTTTGTCGGTTTGATCACAGCATTGTTTTTCTGTCAGAAGGCTTTCGACGGGCACCGGGAGCTTTGATTGAGAAGGTTAACAAAAAATATTTCGTTTTAGTTTTAGCTTAACCGGCTGCAGCGGTGTGACAGAATAAACACTGACAGGTTTCAGACTTCATAGCTAAGAAGCTACTATTATTATTTTTCTAGCTACTATTTTTCATGACAACATTTCCGACTACTTCCAAAAATTCCCAAGTAACCTTTTTCCTTTCAGGAGAAAATAGGGGAACGATGTTTTCGGACAGGCAGGCACATGGAAACTAAAAATGAGCTAAATTCGATAAATAAATAAATATAGCTTCGCTTGAAAGTGATCAAATATTATTAGCTGCTGCCACAAAGCAAAGGGGACAGTGACCAACACAGTTATTATACCCTGTGGTTCGTTAAACGGATGAATTAAAGATTTGGTGACTTAGCGCCTAAAGACTTGTCTGTTTCGTACTCTGAACAACCGATCCCTGACGAGAACACCTGGAACCTAAGCAAGACGGAAGCTAGTAAATAGAAATCATTCGAAGATTATAGCAGACTATTAGCAACAAACAGAAAAAAATAGTTTCTCTCTTATATGTTATATATACACTCTACTATGCACATTTATTATTTGCTACTAGCCTTTAACAGAAGCAATGCAGGTACTCTGCGCTGTTCAAGCTCCGAAATGAGTTTTAGCTTATATGGAGACTGGAATTGCGAGTCCTAAAGATAACTTGTAGTATATGCACATATATACTACATATAAATAATTATATATACTACTATAAATATATTCGTATATTTCGAGCTTCGTAAGAAAAAACTTTGATAGCAGAACGGTGATTTTGGACGAGCCCGACTTCTCTCTTTTTAGGAATGATAGCTATTACAATTACATTATTACGTCTGTTTCTATTTATATATACAGATCTTTTCTATCCTTTTTAGTGGTAAAGATGTATCGCCAAATGCGATTGGCACCAGCGGATAAGGTTCGGTTTTCAATGGCGTATATTGCGTCCCATCCATAGCTGTTCTTCATCTCTTCTTTGTGTCATAGAAGTGAGGAGACAGTTGGTCGGTAGACAGGGGTTTGGGGAAAACTGTAAGAGGAGCTGATATGCGCGAAAAGCAGGGAGATCCAGCCAGGATCTGGTCAGAGGATGGTGGTGGTCGTTAAGAAAAGAAGATGAAATTGAAGAGTCAGCCCAAAAGGAAAAGTAAGCCACGAAGAATTGACAAGGAGGTGAGTTTGAAGAGTCAACCGAGCTGAACTCTACCAGCTGAAGGGTAAGTCAGAAGGACGAGGACGAAAACGAAAAGAAGGATGAGGATCAGCTGGGGAAGAAGGTGGCAGCTGCCGGGTCGCCGAAAATCGCCACAACGGATGGCGAAGCGATGTTACTGGGTGACGATCAAAGTTTGGGGCATTTTCGAGGCGGAAGCAAAAGCCCCTCGTTTCAAGATCTCTCTAGCTAGTTGGCCGGCTAGCTGGCGGTAGCGGTAAGGCTGTGGGGCAGCTTCCTGCAGGGAAAACCTCCAAAGCGCACGCACACAGAGACGTAGCTATTGGGCTGTTGGATCTTTGGAATCGGCGATGTGGGCCCTGGCTCTCGTTCTCTTTCTGACTCGCGAGGTGTGGGGGTAAGGGGATCGGAACTCGGGTCTCTTCGGTCGGTACTTGCGCTATTTGTCAGAAGCGGCAGCCACATCACATTCCGTAGTGCCTCCAAAGTACCAACAGAAGCAGCCCTCCCTGCTTCAAGGGCTGGAGCGGCGGCACAAGTCTGACAGCTCAACAAGCTAGCAGTAGCAATAGTGTTAGCATACATACATATACACACGTAAGCAGACACATAGGATAAAAAAAATGAAATATTATGCAGAGCAGGAGGTAGGCTTACTGATTCGTAAGATAGATTCACGGCGACCGGTCGCCTTGGCCTCCTGTATGGCGTCCCGTGCCCACGTATCTTGTCTACAGGATGCGAATAGTAGGCAAAAAAGGAAGGCACAGGGAAGCGGGTGTTAGACGACGGTGGCCAGCCAGTGCGCAGCAGTCTATTGCTGCTGCAAACGGGTAGGTGGCTTAGTTGGCAGCAGTGTGTTATACGAGGGACGCAATCACCCACTGACGGCTCCAGCAGCGGCGGTGCCGAACAGCCAAGAAGGAAGCAGGCGCATGAGCCACTCAGAGCGGCAGCCACGGCCACGGTCGAGCGGAAGGCAACCTAGTACGTCGTGACGACGACGACGACACCACAATCGCTGGGTAAAACGGGGAGGAAAAGAAGCTGGCACCGCTTTTACTGCCGCTCGAGCTCATCGTTTCTTGTTTCGCTTGATGCCGCTGGCTCTTAGTTTGCCCTCTGCGGTGAAAAACGAACTTACGAACAGACGGCTCTACCAGAAGCTCTGCTTTCGTAATTAGAAGGTAGACGAACAGCAGCCCCAGCAGTAAGGGAATCGAAGGAGTCATATGGGTAGCGACAGAGTACTAGTGAAGACAAAGTGGTAGTATTATTCTGCAGCTCTGATGTCAAGTTTTCCAAAATATCGGAAAAGAAAACAGAAGCAACAAAAGTTGGAATTTCGTGCTTCAGATACTGTACCTGTTTTGCTATTCTGTTTTCGTTATCGTTTTCGTAGCGAATCTGTTGATGGTAAAAGCTAGCGGTAACATTTGTGTATTCGGATCGTCTCGTGCTCCACAACCGTTCCCATTTCTACTCGTCCACATTGTCGCTCACTTTCTAAGACAGACGCTTCTCATTGAAGGTCTTACAAACGATGGGCTACTAATCTCAAAGAGCAGTCAGGGACGCCTGACGAGAATCGCTAATTGATTCTTATTTGTTTTATGACTGCCCCTTTGGGCTTTAGCTTTCTTCAACGCCATCACCCTCTCGTCCATAGTTGAGCGCAATCGGCTTGGATCAGGATAAGCCTGGCGCCCTTTTCGATCCTTTCAAAAATCGTAACTGAAACATACCCCTAAGTTGGATGTAGACTAAAAAAAGCCAGAGAATGATACGACAACCGGGATAGATGCCGTCTTTACATCCGTATATTTTACGCCTTCTCGCATCGTGTGCTGTATCATTGGACACAGGACGAAAAACCTAAGTTAGAATGAAGAGATATTACAGTGGTTGTTTTGCTGATGGTGGTGCACAAGCTGAGACAGAAAAAGGGTTCAGACAGAAAGCGCGGATAGGTCCGCCTTTGATTGTCATAGCTGGCGCCGGCCTGTCATGCCAGCCACCTGGGTATCCTGTTACTCAGTTGCACTCGAGATATGCTGCATTAACTCAATATCCTTACCACTGGACCAGCCGTAATCACTCTGGGTGTCCTGTACAGTCTTTCAGTTATCCAAATCTGTTCGCAGCCCCTTGACCTGTCCAGACTAGGAGTCAGCGCCCCACGATCTGGTCTACCTGCGCTTTCCTTTCTATGTTTTGGCGCTGTAACTTTTACGTCTGTGCTATACGTAGTAGAATGGTCAATGAATTCGCAGCTAAGGCTGACTCACCCTTAACATTGCCACTATACCCCAGCCGTCGTAATCTCGTAATGCTGCCTTCCGGATCGGAAACGCCTTGTACCGTTTGTTGCATTCTACCCTCCGTCGTCATCGTGTGCGAATTGGACGTCGAATTCGTCGTTACACACACCGAGATGACGATGTAGGCCTCTTTTTCGCTGCCTCTCACTGTACCTCAAAGATATTGTGTTGGCAGCAACTTGTCAGTCCTCGGCCGGTGCCGAATGCGCTCAGAGAAATCGACTGTATGCCGACGCGTCGGGATTGAGCAAATGGTAGATGAGGTAGCTTTGGTAAATGAAAAATAAAAGGTGAGCGTTGAGAAAAATGAGGAACGCTCGTCTCCACAGCTAGCCTCGATCGCTAAGTTTATTCTATTCGCTGATATGAAACCTACTAAAGGTCCGAGGAAACTTCCATTAGAGGCCATTCGCGACTCGTAGCGACCAAAGGAAACGGGCACCCATCGAGAGGCGGTTAGCAACAGGGGCACAAAAGCGGACGGCGTAGAGTGCAAAGCGTCAGGCCAGGCAGCGATAATAGAGAGGCAGCCTCAGCAGCCGAGACGAAGAAGGGGACGAACAACAAGTGCAGAAAAAACAAACGAGCTTAAGGTAGAGAGAGAGAGAGAGAGGGAATAAAAAAACCTCGAAAAACGAGGAAACTTTTTCGTTCTTTGTCTGCTCACATTCTGTGTTCCCGCCTTTGTAGCGCGTCTTCTATCTTTCCTCATCGTCTGACTCTTTCTCCACCTCGAGTCTCTTGCGTCTATCACCTTCAGTCCGTTGTCGCCTAGGCTTCGTGAGCCAATCAGGCGCTAATTTGAAACAATGGAAGAACCTACCTGCCAGCAAGCGGTCGCAGAACGACGCGACAACTGGAGACGGGCAAGACTCCTGTACATATAGTAGGAAGAAATAGCATACAGAGCAAAGAAATACATTGCTGCTACCTTTACTATCCTTGTTGCAGGGAAATAAGGGTACCTACCTCTATCCACCTCTCTACGTAGCTGCTAGTCGCGTAAAAAGACAGACTCGGAGTTTCGACGATGACTCAGCCGTGCGAACACAGATACGCCAATAGACTAGTTAGCCGCCACTGGTAATGATGTACTCGTTCTAGCGTTGTTGTTGCCGATGCTCATGATAGCGTCATGGTCGTAATAGTAATGGCTGAAGTAGTAAGCGGGTTACCTGTCCTTCACTGGCCGTCACAGTGGGGGCCGGCTATTGCGTACTGCCGCTGTTGCCATCCTTTGCGTCGTCGTACGTGTCAAATCTTCACCAACCAATAGTAATGAAGCTAACGATGCGTATCCATGGAAGTGGTGGAGATGGTAGAGGTTAGCACGGTGTTGGTGAACCTAAGTACAGCACACGGTCAGGAAATGTTAAAAAGAAATGAAGTACCGCGCTTAGGTTTCTAGGAGCCGCGACAGACGAAGGTGCCAACATCGACAGACAGCTTATCTATCCTGAAGGGCAGTCAGCAAGTCAAAATGGCCCTTGGCGCTGGGCTCCCTCCTCATTCTCACGCCTAGAAGAGGATGGATCAGTAGTTTCTCTTTAAAGAACGGGGCCGCGGTGTCAAAAACGCCTTTTGCCTCGAGCCTTGAGTCAAACCACGCCATAGTATCAGGCAATGGTGGTTACAGCGCTTTTTGTTACCTCATCCACCCTCATTCCCCCCGTTCCCAGTCAATCACCACTCAGCATCTTACCTGTCATTACACAATCCATCCTTGAGTCCCCACGCCCCGATCAGCTGTGGTGTTCGCAGCTGAGCGAGCAGGCGATGCTAGTGATACTGCTGGTGATGGGATTCCACCAAAGTTCACTTATACCAGTCCACTGCTTTTTAAAACTAGCCAGTTTCTACCGTGCTGATAACAACAGCCTAAGACCCATTATTATCATCACTATATACATGTTATATTTTGTACCCGATACTTGGCGACAATCTTCTCATAGAATGCGGATTGTGCTCAAAGAAAACCGGCTTATATATAACTCGCAACATTAAAACGTACTGCTACGGTTTGGATTTAACTGTAATGACAACTTATAATAATAATAGTATTATGTACTATATAGCTAAATAATGAATAATGTTAACCCAACTCATACATACATACAAGATGTGGTCTGTGAACAACGCATGTTACGTTAGGCTCGTTAACGAAATTCGGTACGATAAAACCTTACCTATACCTTTCCTAGGCACATGTGTGTGATTATTGTGTTATGTTTACTAACCTTGAAAAAATAGGACAAATATTACATAGACAAGAAGGCTGCGACCCGTTTCACTTGTCGGTGTGTGTACTGCCTGCTTGAGTTATCCTGCGCTGGATTAGGTTACGCTATGACTCTATCAAGCATGGCTGTCATTTACTAATCAGTCTGAACGCCACCAGCTATGGTCGAGGTCGAATTAAGGATTCGAGGCTTGCTCTCAAGTTGCTCTCTTTGGATTGCGACGGTCTTCACAATTGGGAACGGGAATGAGGAGACCGATGATTAGGCAAACGCTCTAGTCGAACCTACTTTCCTTTAACTAAATCATTGGCTTCGATTTTTTCCGAAGTAAGATTGTCCCGTTTGGGGTCAGTATGAACATTGGAGTCTCGACGAAGAAGTCAAAACATGCACTGTGCAGGGGCGGTATGCTCTTCTGCAAAAGTGTGCTCTAGCTTAAGAACCGATTGCGTAGATCAGGTCAGACAGCGGAGGAAATTCACTTGTAGCTATAGTAAGCATGTGCCGGTCAAGCCAGCCGGCAGCAATCCCTCGAGTATTCTCCTCTTGATTTCGAAAGTCCAGAGAAAAAGGATATGACAGCGACGGCAACTGCAATTTGTAGAAACCGCAACCACAGCACATCGATGGATACCCGCTGCTACCACAGCCGGCGCGGGAAGGCTAGTGGCCTATCTATGTGCCTATGTGGCTATGGCTGCCTTAAAGTTCACAGGAGGGTCAGAAAAGTAATGGTCGGCTTCACCAGTCCGACCGTTCACCCTGAATCAGATCGCTTGCGTCCCCTTCATATGATGCCGCATTGCATCAAATACCGTCCCGAAGTGCCAGTTTCGCCAATGTGCCGGTACAAACCTCTTCTCCCAAGAACCTTACCGGCTGTACGACGTTCCTGCCTTCCTGCCTGCCGCCCTCCCTTCCCTCTGCCTTGCTACCGACTATGGTTGCTTAGATGGAAGTGTTGACGTGTTGAGCAAGGTGGCAAACCGAGCGAAAGAAACGAACACATAGAGTCCTACCACAGCCTTTAGCGAGCACCACTGCTGTCGCTGCCGTTCGAACCCCCGTATCCACGCAGAGAATAACCTGCCGATCGAGATGCCTGCTCGCACGCCAGCGGTCAGCAGGCGAGTTAGTAATTGGCCGAAAAGCAACTCGTGTGGCAAACCTAGGCTCGTCCCAATTACTACTAAGGTTGCAGTATGACGTAGCTGGAACCTGATGCCTGGCAGATCGAATGCGGCAACGTGGATCCACTGTTTCACTATCAGTGGCTACCTGCGCCAGCCGGTAATAGTGAATAGAGACATGAAGAAAAGAGGAAAAGATGAAAAAGAGCAGACAAGTTAAAGGACTAGAGAAAAACGACTAGTAAGGGGGTACGCAAGCGTTACCAAGGTTGGCTAGGTCAAGTCAAGAGACCGAACGAACACGCACTGTGACACTAGCTACAGCAGCTAGCGTAATAGCGGCTGCCGCTTCTGTTGCCACCGCCGAGACAGGAGTTCAGCCGTATCTTACAGTTGGCTTACCACATCTTTTCCATCGATTCTCATCCACTGAACATCGCTACGTCGATACGCTCGACGAACCGTCGCAATTTGCTGACGGAAGAGAATCGGCTGGCCGGAACGGTCGCAGTAGCAACAGGGTGGTGCCTCGGCACCCGCCAGTTGTTCCTGCCCCTTTCAGGTCGTTGATGCCTGTTGACTCCTTCTTGCCCTGTAAGGCAGCTATAAGATACTAGCTGCTCCACACTAGGCTAGTCATGCTGCTGTTGCCTGCCGGCCTGCCAGAGCACGACGATGCAACACATGCCCTTTTTCGCATCTTTCTATTTCCTTGCTTTTCTGTTAGGGCAGAAAGGCGGCGAGGATAAACAGGGCTACAGAGTCGTAGGTTTATTCCGTTAGCAGGTTCCCAAAGACGGCAGCTGGAACCACCAGTTCTTTTATCATCTATTTCAAAGTTAGATATAAAAAGTCCTTTCAAGGGCTTAGTAACTTCTGTTTGGAGAAGCGAGGGCGAGATATTGTTCTATACCTTTAATTGGCCCAATAGTGGCTAGTGTGGATTCGGCGGCCGGTGTGTATACATTCAGGTTGCTACTGCTTGGACCTTTGGTAAAGCCGAAAACCGGTTGCGATTTGTCACACAAGGAGGGATCTACACGAGTTGGATTGAATATGACCTTCCAGCCTTGACGGCAAGGCTCCAAGGACCAGAGGCCAATAAGACTGTTGGAATTTCGACAGATTAAAGATAAAAAAAAAAACTCACTGTTATCTCTCAAAGCAACTTGCGTACCATCGTGTGCGTAGGTTTTTTGGGCTATTATTGCCCACCTCGCCTGGTAACATAAAGGGCCAACACACATACATATGTATATGTCGATTTTTTTTCTTTCGTAGACAATACAGACGGATATATTCCACTACGAGTACGATCACCGTACGATTCGAGTTAAAATTCACCTCTCGTTGGTGGTATTCTCTGCCAATACAAGCTTTTCGGAGGCTTTCATAGAAGTCTCAGCGGCACCATTTGGCAGCCACACAGTTCAGTAAATACGAAATCAATCCTATACTAGAATGGGCAGGAACAGCATTCGCCCATCCCACATCTCCGTCAGCTAGCTCTTATCCCTACTTGTATTTCTACGATCACTAGGGCAGGCGGCTGAGTAGCCAAGATTCACTGTTGACAGGCTTATTCCTTGAGAGAACGTTGTCTCTTAAGAACAATTCAGAGAGCAAACGCATTTCGCGTATTGTAGGTTCGCAGTTTGGCTATTCTACGCAGCGTTTTAACGCTAACTAAAACAAATGAGCCCAATCGAAAGAGATTTTTGACATTATCAGAAAGGTTAAGTTGTTCAAAACGACCTTACTGAGCTTTTCCGCCAGTTTTAGCACCCCATCACCAATATGACACATGATTTGTAACATCGTTCACTTTTCCCTTCTTACTTGTAAATTAGCGGTTTCATAGTTCACATTAGCGTTCTCACAATACTCCAACCAATGCCTTTTGCAATTCGTTTTCTGCTCTGCGGTCTTGACAAAATCTCTTCTCAAGCATTTGATAGTCGACTATCTTGTACGTATTCCGTTGTACACCAGCGTAGTATTACCTTTGCGGCAGTAGCGGCGGCAATCGGAAGACAGCCACTACTTACAAACATTTAACAAATAACGTAACGCACAACTGGGACTAGCGGCCGCAATAATAGCAGTGGGCAAAACGATATATACAGCTCAATCAACCACTAAGCGTTTGCGTGTACCACCTTGTTTAGATGCGTATTTGTTTATGCAAGTCACTACTACAGCGACTGAGACGACGGGGGGTGAACGGGGTGGTGGAGAGCGTGAAAAAAAGGGAACTGAAAAAAGCGTAACGAAACAGGAAAGCAAACGTAGAAGTCAGCCTCGATAACTTCTTACGCGACGTATAGTTGAGCGGCGGTCGCCTGTCGCTACGAGGTTCGGCTGGACAACGCTTTGCACAGTCCGTGACCTATACATTATTCCTACTAGAAACGGTATATACATATATGTGTAATTGTTCTAGTTAGAGAGTGGACGAGTGACTTCATCATATCCACATTGGATTATTGATCTCTAGTCACAGTTCATTCTCTGCTTCACGCTTTTATCTTACCGTTAAGGCTTTATTTTCTAAAGGGGCAGATTGGCTTCGCTCTCCGAATTCGATTTGGACGTCGATCGACTTTTTACTGACAACTGAGTCGCCGTTCGGTTCATATATGAAGTTGGGAGGAGCTCGAACCTCAAACCAAATTTTTGGACATAAGATGGTCGAAAATCGAAAACGGACACCATCGTCTTTCGAAAACATCACGAAGTATTAGACTCGCCATCTGATGCCTGTTATTTCAGACCAGGAAGCTCAGTGCAAAGTAGTGCAGACAATTCAGGCGGTGCCCGGCTCATTCAAACGGCCACCGGAAATCGCGCGGAGATGACTGACTGAGTGACTTGGGAAAGTGAGACGCAGTTCTTCTTCGACGTCTCCGTGGTCAAAAAAAAATGCAGTCAAAAAAGAACGATGGGATGTTCGCCCTTCTGTTCAGACTATTTCTGCCACGTCCATGTCTTTTGCTTCCAGCGTTACCTAGTGCTGCGCTGTTCCCGCCTCTGGGGTGGAAGCGCCTTGTCAGCGAATCCAGTGCGTATGACTGCCAAAGCGAAACCGTAGACCCTGCCGCTGCTTCGATGGCACTTGAAGTCAGTGCAAAGAAGTAGGAGCTGCTTCCAACCTCGAATTCTTCACCCGAACTCTTTTGCCCAAGTACCCCCCACCCTGCCCCTCAATCTATAGATGCCCTACATTTTTTGCCTACTCCTAATCTCGTATTGTCGTCATTCTTCCACCACCGTTCAATTTGGAGACTCGCGCGAGTCGACTGGGCACATGCTCGATGGCTTCCCTGAGTAGAGAGGCACCCACTCCTACAACTCGTCAACAAGCACGAGCGGCGCCGCCATCATCGCTACTGCAAGAGAGAATCAGTCATCGAATGCCAGCTGTTAACGATGACTCCAGCGGCGATAAAAAGTGGGTTGCAGCATTTGCTTCTCACAGCAGCACAATGCTAACTGCCGAATGCTGCGCGACCCGATCAGTAGTTGACAAGGCAAGGGACGAAACAGGTCAGTTCGGCTGAGCTGCTTTCACCGTAGCTGTTCAGAAACGTTTAATCAATTTTAGTGGTAGTAGTTGTAGAAGCACTAGTTAGTGATTCGTTTAGCAGAGGGCAGCCAGGCGAAGCCAGCAAGCAAGTGATGATGTCGCTAGCGATTTCCATGGCGGGGGCGACATCGATAACAGCATCATCGGCGTGATGATAAAGAAAGACGAAAAAAACAACGATTCAATGACTGCCAGCAACCACCTTTGTTCGCTCACTTAGTGGTATTGAACAAACGCTGTCTCGGTGGAACCCTACGAAACATGCCGCCACCTTAGACCGAAATCGGACATCTCTTCCGACCTGAACTGTCGTGTCGAAGGGTTCTGTCTGCGCCGTTCTATGGGTCGAGCAAAGCACGAGCGTTCGAGTGGGGGGTGGAAGTGGTGAGTCCTCTGGATCCAAAAATATTCGCTAACTGTATCTGCCGTACCTGGAATCACTGAAGTATCCGCCGGTGCCTCCGCGATCGCCATCGACATCATTACTCGAGTCCGCTGCACGAGTTCAAATGCACCGCTGTCGATTCCGTCGATCTTCCGCCGATCTTTCGCCGAGCTGACTTCGTGTGTTTAATGTAGAAATGTACTGCCGCTTATGACCAGCTGTCTAACTAATAGTAAGGGCGATAAAGAACCGGCGGTCGCGGAGTACGGTACAGGACTGTGAGAAGTGGCTTCGAGTGAAATTGACGACGATGGCAGCAGCACTGCAAAGAAAGCTGTCTCCGCTTTCGATGAATCGATTGCATCCGAGCAACAGGGGCACACTCATTCAAGCGGCGTCAATAGCAGTAGCCGCGATGGTGACGTATTCCCAGACGTACTCCCATCCACCCACTAGCACACACGCACACATCAAAACCCAAACGCCTATGTACCGTAAATCTATAGAGTATGGTGGGACCCGACCGGTTGGGTGGTCGGTCGCCGCCTGCTTTCATATTTACACCTATTCCGCTTGTCCCTTGTGCCATTGCTAGAATTAATTGTGTCAGGGGCTCGAGAAGAGGCCAGGGATGTGGACAAAACTCGGCCCTTTCATTCTTACTTCGAATTTTAGTGTGTAATCTTACGACCGGAGGTGGAAGAGGTGGTACGTACGAATAGAACTCCAGCAATAGGAGCAGCTGTCGTCTCAAGATTTAGATGGCGGTTCCATCGGCACCCGGCTAGTCTACTTTTGACGTTTCTGCTACAGTGTACTATTCTATTCTTCTTGCCCTTCGTCGTCGTCGTGTTCATCTTTTACCTTCGTCTGAGTTCTTTTTCTCTGTATTTTATCTATTGTCCTGCAGTTTGCGCGAGGCGATACCAAATGCTACTGTTGCCAAAAACAGCGATGTATGAAGGAAAAATTCGGTGACTTTTTCGTTTTTGCTTTTCCGCGCCTTTCCTTTTGTGTCTGACGAATTCTTATCACAGCCTATTTTATTTACTTTTTTTTTATAGTAAGCGTATAGCAAAGTATGAAGGAGGGCAGTGTGCATCAAGCAACAACAGCGAAAAGCAGCGAATTCAACTGAGGATTGAAGTTCTTCGGGAGTAGCATATTCACGCATGCTCGTTTGGCCTGATACCGCTACGGCGAAAAGGACTTTCTACGTTGAGGAAGGGGTCCCCCCCTCTGTTGCCGGCTCCAACAGCCGTCTCCGCCATCTCCCCGTCGACTATCTTCGTTACTCCCGGTACCCTGCTTCACTAGGTTGCCCCACAATCATCGAACCGATTGAAATTCCTCTACCTGTTCGTCTTTGTCTCCTGTACCACCTCGATTTGCTGTTGTTCTTCCACCACCGCCGCTGCCGTTACCGGCGTTCCTGCTACTGTTACCGCTGCAGCAGATCTATGGGAGCTCCTGCCGGGGCAAACGTGCGAGTTGTCTTCTACTTCGCTAGCCTGGCATTTCTACTGGAGATGCTGCTGAGGCTGAGGTCAACCAACCCATGTCCAAATTTAGGTCCTCTCCAACTCATCTGCGACTCCTAGCTTCTCTTTCGTTTTTTAGAATCTCTCTTCCTGCCCGGCTGCCGAGCGTCCCTCGTGACACTGTCGCGGCCACTGCAGCCGCCGTTGCCGCCGAGCGACATTAAGATCAAATCAAATCATTCTGAACGCGTGACAGCACGAAGACAAAGAGAAAGACAGGGTGACTTACTTGTATGTTTCTGTCTGCATGGCCGACTGTTCAACTGCCCGCCAGTCCCTCCGCTGGCCTGCTCGCTTACCGGCTTGTCCCGAATGAATGAGACTGAACGATATGGGCTGATTCTAAGCAAGAGACAGACGAACTGGACGGGTCGAGCCTAAGGCCCGTGTTCCGTCCAAACCCAAAATAGGGACATGCATGGATTTACAGCTGCAGTAGTCGAGACTGAGACAATACGAGAGGCTTGTGCGGACCACCATCACTGTCAACTGTACGAAGCTCAATAGCAACGGAACCAGTAATAGCAGTAGCAGGGAGGGCATCGCAGTGGAGATAACACAGATTTGATTTTCACCAGAGCTTCCAAACGGCCCCATTTCCACTTACGTGGCCCCTCACGCAGTACTAGCAGCCACACATACAATCATACATCTAACAGCCTATAAACTTCGTATATGGGACTGACATATTTTTCCCACTCAAGTGCCCACTGCCTGCGATTGACTTCCCACAAGTGCCTACCTACGTACGTCCTAGATAGCAGCAGGGCTTTGCGTATAAGAAAGTACTTCTGCATCAAATTTGGGGCGTATTCTTTCTACTCTTAATGAATAGAATTATAAGTCTGATTGAAGACTGCATACAGACGTGATCACAATATCATTATAGGCGAGAATTACATCAGTCGATGATAAGGACTGATGCTGCACACTCAATAGCGCATATAGGCCAAAAGTATGAAATGACCGGGAGAGTTTGATATATTGTTCTTATTAGGGTAAATATTTCTTTATCCATAGAAAGAAAATCTTAATTGGTATTTTACTAAGTTCATGATATCAACACGTTTAAATTTCAGTATTAGAGATGTGTAGGTCACAAGTATAGATGAACCCTAATGTCGTACATCATGGTAAAGAAATATGTCCTTTTGCCTTTTCCCGTATACCTGTATTAACGTGAGACATAGTAATGATACGAATGTAAAACACCTCCATCAGCTATAATTTTTCACAGCATTCGTATTTCTGTTGCTTCTGAACTTTAGCATAGAGAATTTCTAGAAGCTAGATTCCAGAAACATCTAAATATCTCACATATAGTACAACTGTGTGGTCCGCAAGCGTGAGATCCCCGCTCAACGGAAGATTCGATTCGTTGAGTTGGTAGAATTTCATCGTTTTCCCACTTCAGGTTCCCCCTGACGAAGTTAATTGCGATCAGGAGGAGAGGCGAAAATTGCCAAGGCGTCCTTTCCAAACAAAGGAGTACTGTGTACAGTAAATACATTGTCAGTATAAGAATCTGGCCAGCTCATATGTAGGATTAGATGGAAGAGCAGGCGGGGGTTCAGTACAGCTCATCTCAGAAACCGTGCCCCAGCCTGCGGCGCGCACCCCTCTTATCCCGAAGGAGGTAGTCAGGTATTTATTCTTGGGCAGTTTCCACACTTCACTGCTAACCAATTAAATCGTTTTTCCTCATTTTGAAGAACTCTGACAGAAGGCTGAGAAACATAAATGAACTAACTCACATTCGACTAACGTAAGAGTCCTGGCTGTCCGTAGGCTTAATATAATATAACAACGAACAGAAGCCTGCTGTCAGTTGGGTCGTAGTTTGTTCTATAGGGAATTGTTGGGTTTTTTTCGAACACCTCTCTATCTCTGCGTGATTTTTTTGTTCCTGCATACTTTACAACATGAATAAGATTTGAGAATTAACAGATTCCTTAGTAGCTGCTGTTTTGGTATAATCATGCATGTGTTCCATTAGTAAATTTCCCCACGTGAAACGTTCTGCTGTTGCTGCTAATGCTTATTGTAGTAGTGAGCACGATAAAATGAATGATGGTTACTAGGTAGAACCACAAGTGATTTGGGGGCTTAGGAGGCTTCATCTGTGCACCCCTGTACCGTGTACGCCTGGGTAGAGCGCTGCGCCCTTGTACGAGCTTTAGTTGCTACCAATACAGTTAGAAAGTATTAAACTGCCTCTATCGTGTATTCTTTGTAGTTAGCGCAGCTGTTACAGGCGCCGCCGCCGCTCTGAAGGCCAGCGTGAGTTTCATATTCATATAAGAGCTGCTCTTCCACGTGCACAGTCGACAGTTACTACAAATGGCTTTTGCAACAACTACCTACAAAGAACTATTGCAGCAGCAGCGGCAGCGGTAGTCGCAGCAGTAGTAAAGGCACGGTCACACTGCCTGCGGCCACGCATGTGATGCGGCATTCAGGGGCTCCAATCTACATACATTAATTGCTCTGTGCTCTGCGTGACGTACCGGTCAAGTAACATTCACTTGTTGGACCTCCAGCATCACCAGCGTGACTCAAGGCCCATTCGTTGTTTCGCCTGCACATTTGCCTGCGAGGGGCTTCCATTCGTCGTGGCGGCCAGGACGACGGGCAGGGCGGAATGGACAGAAGTTTAGCACTTTCGTTGTCATCCTCCTGTTTAAAAAGTCAGCGTCGACCGACACAGCTGCAACGAGCTGCGCATAATCTTGATTCGAACTTGGCTTAACTCGTCGTCGTTGATGTCTTAGCGAGTAGTAGCCGGTCACTGCTGATCAGACGCAGGACGTATACTCTTTCTCAAGTCGTCACTACCAGAGAGCAAAAAAAGAAGCAGGCAGACAGCTAGCAAGGTTAGGAAGCTAATGACAGGCAACAGGATTGGCGGTCATTCTGCCAATTGGGTTTTGTAACGTTATCTAAGACGACTTCGAGGGTTTACTTCGTTGCATACAAACACAGAGGTAGACAAACGGCAGAAAAACTGGCGCAAGTTTTCGAACTTAACTTGGTTCACTTACGGACACAGAAAGTGATGAGCGGATAAGCATGCATCGTAAGTAACTGTTCGTCATCAGCGGAACTCCCGTAACCGACAAATAAAGCCTCTTGGAAAATTTGGTGACGTCTCGTAAAATTCGAATTGAGGTTCAGCAAGTGGAATGGATCTTAATGACATCGCCAGGTAAGATTCGTTGCTAAACATCATATACATTCAGCGCGTTCATAGTTAAAATACTGATATCACAAAAGACTCCGATAATTATGCACGAACGAAATAACACAGAAGCCGATATTCATTTATTACCTGCAATCATAGCTGAGCAACTCTAGTTAGACCCATCAAACAAACGAACTTATTAAGTCTTTTATTCTACGTACATTCGTCTTGTTTCGCCTGCAGTTCTCACATCTCTGCTTTTCTGCGCATAGCGTACAAGATAACATCCGCGAACAACCAGCTAAGGTCTGTCCTGGATCGGATAGCTGCTTAAGGCTGTATGTGGATGATATCCCTAACTGGTAGTGATGCCTGGGGATATCCCGTCGTAGGGGGGCTGTGTGTAGCTAGACCTTTACGTAGCACCCCTCTTGCAGTTGTAGCACGGCTGGAAGAAGAGGTTGGTCCTCACTAAAAAATGACTAAGCGACTGTTCATATCCAGCGATAAAAACTGTCATTTTTCCTCTTTCTTGTTTATACATGTTTATTAATGCATGTTTAGTGACACTACAACGTTTTTTCCCTCTTGGTCTGTTTGCTTTTCCACAGATTTTTTCGGTCCTTCTTAGAATCATTTCTGTTTGTCATACTATTTTTGCCCTTCGCCCGGTCCTCTCGGCCGTCTTGTGCTTCGTGGCTTTTCTGCGAAAAAAAACGAAGACGATGATGTAGGCAACTGCGGCTATGACTTCTCGAAGCAGGTTACCACTCGACTCGTTGTCTTCACTGACTACACTAAACTTCCAACTTTGCTGCTCCGGTTGCGTCCATCCCCTTCGCGTCGTGCTCGCTCCGCCGCCCCTCTCTCTTTCTCTCTCTCTGCTGTCGCAGATAGCTTTTCCTGATGAGGAAATTGAAGGGAGAGTGACTAGTGAATTAGCAAGTGAGGGAACAAGCAAGCTAGGTGCCGAGCGACTAGCAGTAGTAGTAGCAGCAGCTGAAGCAATAGGAAGGCCCGGCGTCAGGCATGTGATGAAGAGGGCTTCCTTCGCGGAAGCTCTGCGCCGCCACTAGCGCTGCTGCCACCACTAGCGGCCGAAAGCCAGAGAGGCAGCGGCAGCCAGCTCGAGGGCTGCTCGATTTGGCTATCCCCTCGATTCGTGAGGTGTTGATGAGATTTGCAGATTAATTGTCCATAATAGACACACTCGAACCGACCGTGATGGTCCTAGTTATGCCAGCACTGGCCGGGACAGCCACCGCCATCGCCACAACCAACGCCACTGCGACCAACGTTGAGTTCGCAAAAGTGGGGCACGAAGACACGGCTCGGCGCTGTCCTCCTAGCTCTATTTGCGTATAATGCAAGCAGTAGCAGTAGTTGTAGTCGTAGAGGACGCGTAAGGGAGATAGGGGAACGAAAAGGCCCAGTCACCTTTCTTGCTTTGTCCTTGCCACCAGCCCAAAAGTAGTCCATAGAACCCCAGAACGTTAGCCGTTCTCCCCGCTTACTTATCGTTAGTCACATAGCTCGTCATAGAAGATCTCCTGTAGTAATTGCCACACCCGTTCGCAACACGCTTGCACCCTTCCGTTCGTTCAGCCTTTGCCAAAAGCAGAAGAGGGATGGTAAAGTGCAGGGGACTACCAAAGCGACACAGCGACGCGTTATCGTAGGAATGCCGCTAGCGGTGCCGCTTCCGCCACAATCGCCACCGGGTGTATGGATTTCGTCGGGCTCAAGTATTTGGAAGAAACACGATGGGAACTGTGCAAAGGAAATGGCTCAAACAGCTGCTGGCATCGAGAGAAAAGGGGGTGCTAGGGGAGAAAACGAGTGTAAAGTTGTGTTCCTGCTCAAGAAATAGAGTAAAATGGTAAGAAAAACCGTTTGCTTCTGACCAGGACGCGCAGAGAACGCCAGATTAGAAACCGCTGTTCTCACCATCAACTAAGCGTAAGGACGTTAGACCAAATGAGCACGCGCGCAAGAGGGCAAAAATGAAAAGGGACAAGTAAGCGAAATGAATTAGCTAACAACGAACTAAACACAGAAAGAAAGTGGATACGCTGACGCCCTTGCCGCAGCCTCTGCTAAAAGGCTATAGCGGATAACACATCTACTTCTGCGATCCATATCTTGTTAGGATGCAGGAGGTGCGTGTCCAAGAGGGTCCGCTACTACCGTTCTGACAACCTCTTCTGCTGCTGCCCTTCAGTGAGAACCCACGGAGGGGTTCACGCCTATGGTTAAGAGCTTGCGAGGTACAACCCATAGTTTGTTTTTGCTCTCGTTTTGCTTTTCAGTTTTCTATAATATAGCGAGCATGAAGGGAAGAAGAGCTGATGCTGGCTAAAGGAGCGGATCAAGGCATGTTCAGGGAAGGTGGAAGAAGCTGCTACTCTTATCTTCCTTCAACCATCGCCATGCATCGAGGGACTGTTGGACCTCTATGCTACTTAATACTATTTTCTAACCGGTGCTAAGGTGCTGTCTTATACCCTTAAAAACATACATATACACAAACGCACACACGTAGTCAATAAAAACACACATTCTCCACTGTTAACAAAACAGCGTTTACCTGTAGTCGCTATCGGTAGAAAAAATCGTCAGGAAAACGATAAGATTCGCCAAATAATAATGCATTGGCTATGAGACTGATGCTTGAAAGTCGTTCTTGTAGCTGCGATGCATCGCTCGATAAGTCGCGACACCGCATCGAGCTAGTCGACACTAGATTAGAACCTTCAAAACGTGCGTCTATTTGGGATGACAAAAATTCTTGGTGAGAAACGTTTACTGGCAAGAAATTGGACAACAGTTCAGTAGGTCGAATCTTGTGTGAAGCCTGTGAATCTCGTTGGATGCCTGTGGTAGTGCCATAACGGCCAGTTTTAGGCGTCTAAAGCTACAGTCGTACTGTACATCGAATGTTTCAGCAGTTTTCAATAAAAACCGCGTAGTGGCTGTAACCGATCAAGCCGCTGAACATAAATAGCACAATAATTTCTCTATGAATGCAAGGATTAGCAAAAAAAAACTACTGACGATTCTTCTACTGAACCAACATCAACGAAATTACCTACAGCCGCAACTTGAAAAAGTTATAACCTTGAAAGGGCATATATAATAGGTTTGTAATGGCTGTAAGAGCAGCATTAGCAATAGATATTAGGCGACGTTAAAGATCCGTTTGGTTTACAGGTAATGAAGACTGGTGAGGAAAAAAACAAAAACATGAAGCAACGAGCAAAGGCTGCCGCTCCAGACGCTGCCGCTGCCATCGGATCAACGCCAACAAGGATAGCGGGTAATCTATATGGAACAACAAAGGTGGTCACTCTTGTCGACATCGATAGCACTAGCGGTGCCGCATGATTTAAACGTGAGGCCGACCAGATTGAAGGGGCATATACAGAGCCAGACATGTTGAGAAAATGCAAAAAAAAGTGTCACCGCATTGTAGCGAGACTGCTTGCACTACCTAGCTGCAATGAAGATTTAATTTAGACCGAGTAAGAGGATCCTATTCTCAGACTACCTATCCCAAAATGGCTTGCCCATTTGGAGAATTACCTATCCTAAAACAAAAGGAACTAAGAGATCTAGTGGATTTGGGGGGGGGGGGGGGGGTGTAGGACTTGAGGGTACCCACAGCTACGCTGGGCTGCCGAGACAGGCAGTAACTCCGACAGGCCAAGACTAATTCGAGCAAAAGCAAGTCGCCCCCGACGATAAGTTTGCGCCCAGCTTCCTTGCAAGCCAACATGTCAGTCGGGTATGCAGACGGTGGGTTTCCCGGAGACGCTTTTTATCACATCGCCATGGCCGACTTTGATTTGGCCACTTCTCTTCGACGTTCAAACAATGTCAGGCCCGAGTCGCTCAGGTTAGGCTAGCCGACTGTAGCAAAAAGAGATAGCTCCGACTGCCCAAGCTGTCAATACGAATAGCACGAAAGAGCTACAGGATGGCTAAATACCAATAGGCGAAGGGGCAATACATGCACTTAGAGGGCCACACGTTGAAACTCAAACCAACAGGGATACAGGATAACAAACAGACATTCCCAAGTAGAAACCCACAATCAGCTAGCTAGCAGGCCAGACGCACGTACGCCAGCTTCCCCTCCCGCTGCCAGTACAGCTACTATGATCCTTTAAGCATAACAGAGCTGCTGTTGTCTTATACCGCCAATTCGTCCTTTATACACGAGCTTCGAAACAACTTCGATTGCCTCTGAAAACGGTGTCGTCTCGTGTCTGTTGTTCATGGGTGGGGGACGCAAAGGGCTGGCTGAAAACCTAGGAAGGAAGGTGAGAAATGATTAGGTGATTAGGGAGAAGGAAGAAAGCCATTTCGGTGCGTTTCAGAGCTCAGCAGGTTCGGAAGAAATCCACAAGTAAATAAACCGTGCAACAAAAGGATTTGTCACCAATGAGTAAGATTTCAATGAATGCTCGCCGTTATATTGCGCGAGGAAGGGGGTTAGCCTTACTAACAATACTACTACTGCCGCTGCGGCGGCCCGCCGGTGAGTGGCGTGACACGTTTGTGGTACTGGTGCCGATGTCATATGGCAGCGCGGCGGGGAAGTTCTGACGGCGGTCCAACTCACAGATATTCGATCATCAGCGGTAGCGTCACTACCTCTATCGCCGATGCCGTTGCGCTCTCACTGCCATTAAGGTTATTTCTGCAAAACGATTGTTACACAAGCTGCTCATTACTGGTGTTCTGACTGCAATGGTTACTACGCACAACTATTACCGGTGTCGTATGCCAATGCTTCTTTTAGCAGCTAGCTTCATTCTACCATAGAGGTGAGCGTCACTAACCCAGGATTGTTGTCTACGCCAAGGGCGTAGCGCTCGGCTGTGTCATACAACTTGACAACGAACAGCGGCAGCAGGGTAAAAGGCGAAGGTACTAGTGATGGGCGAATGTGGTAAGGGCAGAGGCCATTCCTCCCAAAGAAAAAGGTCCATTCAACTTGCGTTGCGTTACAACGCAGGTAGATGGATTCGTAGGTTGTAGTTGCGGCTGCATGCGGTTAAAGCAGGTCCTGCAAATCTCTTTCTGCTCCTTCTCCGCCTTCCTACAGCAATACAGTGAGCAATACGAGACGAAGCTAAATGGAGCTTGGTTCTATGGTGTGGTTTGTGTCCCCCTAGGAAAAACCATCAGCTGTGGATGGCAGTGGCAGCAGCGAAGACGGCAGAGGCGCAGCGGGGGCAAACGGGTGGTAAGCGATCGGCAGAAAATAGTGAGAAGAAACAAAACGACACAAACGGATGGACAAACCAACAGAGAGGTATGCAGATTTAGCGGTCTGTTGTCGTCGTCGAGTTTCCCTCCTACTGGCACTGCTATCATCATCAGTGACGCTATTACGAGGGGACTTTTGGGGCACGGGGGAGATGTCGGGCCCGCAGACGGCGAAGGGCTGCTTGATGAGGCAGCTCCCACTCGTGTGACAAGATCGCAGACGTTGCTCTGGTGTACTAGAAGCAGCAGCAACAACAGTACTCTTATCGTCGCGGGAGAGCTCCCGAAAGGGGAAAGGAAGCACGTCACTCCCCCGACGGGCAGGGCGCGATTGCAGCTGCTGCCGTTGTTCTGCGGATATCCAGTAAACATGTTCGCTGCCCTCACTCAACCCCCTTGTCTCTGTTACTGTGAGGAGCGCGATGAGACACGATGCCAACGATGTCTGGCACCATCCTTTCCTCTCTTTCGAGTTCCCGAGGGCAGACAGCAGACAAGGAAGAAACTGGCGTCGTTGGTGGCTTCTAAAAGGAAAAGAAGAGCGAGCGAAAGAAACAGCAGAGAACGCGCACATAAGCAGGCGATACTAGATCCAACGATGCAACAGCTTTCAGTGTGGTTTGTACATCAATAGATAAATGTAACAATTTCCGGTCGTTTCGCCCCCACCGGATCGCTCTTTACACTCACCTACCACAACAGTCGGCGTCCTGTGACACTATCGCGCATGGAAGCAGAGAAGAGGAAAGGGAGTCTTTGCCTGTGCTAGGTCTGCTAGCTGACAACAGCACAGATTGACTGATAGAACCTTTTGACAAAAATACGCACACATATACACATCCACACACTCACACACACAGACCGTGGCAACGGCGCTCATAATAGTGATCTATGCTATGATCAGACGAGTAACTCGGTAGAATTTTTGACAACGAGCAGAATAGAAAGAAAGGACGTTCGTTTTCTGTGTTCGACACGTTCGCGCGAACTTAAGAACAAGTGAGCACCCGCAGCAGCGACCGTGAGCACTAGAGCCGATTTCATCCTATCGTTGTATCATACGTAGTGTCCTGTTTGCGGTGCGTAACGTCGTGTTACAACGTGCTCTGATGGGACACCAATATAAATGGCTCGTTCCATTTGCATGCTGTGGCACACCCATACGCACACAAACACAGCTGAACTTTTCACTCACCTTGAAAACCCCCTGTTCTGCACGTGGCACTCTTATCATCAGCCAATCTCGGCGCTCTGTTGTTGTTATTGCTGTTGTTGTCGCTACTATGATGTGATCCAAGCAAAATAGTCATTATGACCGTTAGCCAATTCTATGGTAGATCGACGCACTTGACGCATGAACAGAACATTGTAAACTAGAGTTGACGACAGCTGACTCCTTGTACGTGAATAGGCTAAGCACCAATATATTGGAATAAGCAATCAGCACAACAGCGTTCAACCACGGTCGACTGTCGTTGTTATGATGCAAAGTATCATTGAAAAGAACTCGAGAGCCGTTTAAAAGCTTGTTTCGAGATACTGTGGCACATGAGACCTTGATGTGGAACACTGGCTCGGCAGTACCAGCCGCAGTCTAAGCAAACTGCTCGGTGAGGTGGACTTTTATAGGTTGGAGTAAGCAGCATCAATCTCTCCCCGATCTGATCCCCATCCTCTCACAACCCTCTCCAGAGCCGTCCTCTTTCCACTCCTAAACTCAGGAGTCTCATTGAGCTTCATACAAGCGAACGAAAGACTGGACTCGCGAACAGGAAAAGCACCTGAGGAGAGGCGAGTGAGGGCGCTTTGACCCTATGCAGACTCTCTCCTAAGAACATTCACTCGACTGTTAAACGGACAGACGAAGTAACTGACCGCCATTTGGTCTATAAAATGCTTTTTTATTTGAGCATGTGCACTGTTATATGGTTAAAAGAGCATATCGGTATAATGTAAGCGTAACATTAAGGAGTCGATGACTAACCTGTATTTAGTATATAGTTTTACGGAGAATTTTTATAACGCTTTTCTTTGAGAAATATTCGCTCTGAAATTGTTTCTCTGTCTGAACACGTTGCAATGACGGAGCATAGGTGGAGATGTTCTGCAAGCACCCTAATAGAAACCCTAAGCAGAAGCGAAACGGAGCGCGAGGACGGAGCCGAGAGCAATGAGGTGCGCTCGCACTGAGGTGCTTCCTCTCAGCCCGCCGGAAAGGCCCGTCCCCCTCTAACCCTCGGAAGCGCCAGCACCCAATTCCCCGGATTCTGCAGAAGCAGCAGCAGCAGGAGTAGCAGGAATAGCGGTCGAGGGGTGGCAACCGCACCACAATCATCATCGCCAGACGCTGGATGGATCCAACCGCTGAAGAGTTTGCCGACTTGCGTTTCCCTTTCTAGCAGCACGCGCAGTCACGCACGACATTGACCACCGAAACTCAGGGGACGAGAGAAGTCGAATGAGACAAAACGACAAAGACACAAGAACGCAAAGACTTAGAACAGCGGCAGTAGTGGCAGAAGCAGCCGTAAGCTTCTTTGGCAACGATCCTGGCAGCAAGGAGATGTGCGTTGGCGATCAAGTCTCAAAGATCAAGAATAAAAGATATGCTTTGTATAATAACCTTACAAATTATATATTTTCTTATATAATTTATATGTAAGTTTAAATGTTGTCATATATTTTATCACTTGGAAGATAGAGTGCTTTTATTTTTTTATGTCACGTTATAATTAATAGGTTTTTGCTGTAGTCAAAATGTCTAACTAGTCTAAAGTAGGCTCTAAATAGCGGTGTTCATCTTCACCTGTTTCGCCTTTCAAAGGCTCTAATTAATAGAAAACGGTATTACGATGAGATCGATAGCTGTCCTAGGGCAGAGACGTTGTCCACCTATAGCTCACTAACCATGCTTACTTTGGATCTCTATCAAACGAATATTATAATTATGAGGAAACACTTTACTGTGCTATCATTCCAAAAGCGTGAATTTAATTTAGTCGGTCCTACTAAATTGATTTAGTCGGTTTGGCATAGGCCAAAGTTCCCGACAGAAGTGTGTAGCGTTTCAAAGAGACAACGATAACGCAAAGACGTCGCTGATCTCTTCTGAATCTTTCAAGGTGAAAAGAAAAATCACCTAAACTGGGTATCAATTGTTGTAGCAAAGAATTGGCTGATGTCTCCAATTGAGAAATCGGCCATATTAATCTACGTCACTTAAAAGTAACTCAGCTACAAGCAATAATTAACATATTGAAGATAATTTTGTACGACGAACACTCGTTGCTAGGAACGCTCGTCTTTAGAACGAGATCTCTTCGGTCCTCGAAGGCACTCGTTCAATTGCTGCTTTTGTACACCTTTTTCTTCTTAAAACCTATATATATATATATATATATATATATATATACACATACATATAAGATCTCTATTGTTACCGATAGCATATTTTTTATCTATCTACAGTATATAATGAGGTCTTCAATAGATCTGTCTAAGCGATAATAATGGTTTTACAAGATTAACTGCTTTCGACATGCACACGCAGAAGGAACGCCTATTCGTATGTTTATTTTTTTTGTTTTTTGTCGATATCCCCTTAAAATGAAAGGGTTATTATTCTGTTATGTATTAGTCGACGAAGACCCGAAACATCGCACACTATGTTCAAAACCAGTAGCTGACGCTTACTTTTCTATGAGCCAAAAACATGCAGGTTATAAGTATCTGAGCTTTCACGAGGTAAAATTTTAAAAATGCTGACTTCGCTATCTTTGTTCTGCAGATACAGTTGTTAAAGAATTTGCATTTTATATGATCACTGTTAGGTCATAAAAAATACAAATTAAAAACCTGGTTGCGTTAAGCTATGTCCAATGCTTTTGGGCATTTGACAGGCAACGAGTAAAACATTTAACAGGATCATTGCAGCGTTTTGATCACAGGCGAATCTTATTGTACATCGATTCAACAGGATATAAGCACAGAAGCGTTCAATCTAATCATGTGCAAATAACTAGCGGTCACGAATGTTGAAACATTGCTACAATCCTAGCTGAATTCCGACTCGCATTTTTGATAAGTATTAATACTCTCAAAGACTTCAGAAGGAAATCCCCAGAAAGATATGTGCACTTAAAGCATTAGGAATATTTACAACAATTGTAGTTATACAGGACGAAAATCTCAAGGTTTATGAGAAAATGTCCTCCCGCTCTTAATACATACTCTCGGAAGACATAGCAAGCGTAAGTTCGCGAAAGATTATCTTGAAAATCGCTATTGTCAACTTAGCGCTTACAAAATGATAATACAAAAGAAACGTTTCTTTTTCAAGTTGCAGGAAATTGCAGATGATTAACTTATAACTCTAGTTTAGATAGCGTGTAATATACATAGTAGTACAATGATACCTAGAGCTAGAACTTACCTCAGATAGAACAACAATCTATCTTATCTATCTCTACCACATCAAAATAAATTGCATCTTGATCGTTTGAAAGAGGTTGATGCTGCGTTCGATGCCGGGGGCGCATCCACCGATGATTACTCCATGGCTTAATGAGTTTCCCTATAGCGGTGGGACATTTTTTCCGAGAACGCACCGAGCGTGACAAACTAAATGGCATACGTTGCTTGCTGGATGACTTGGTGAGCTCTGTGCTCTGAATTTGCGCGCTGGGCGGTCACACTCTCCTCCTGCGTATCCCATAACTAGACAAACAGGACTGCCTGTATACCTTCCGTTGCCCGTACTACTATTTTCCCCATGTCACCCTGCTAGTCGTCATCTCAATCAGGTGCACCCAGCAGAAGAGAAAACATTACTCTCGTCCCTCTTAGCTAAAACCATCCCTTCATGCTGTCATCGTCCCGCGCCGCCCCGTGATCATCATCATCAATCGTCGGCAGTGAGACATCGGGGCACTGGAGGTCAGGGGGGGGGGGGGGGATGGGGTACATATGGGGTTGCGTTTTGCATCATCAAAATCGCCGATTCTCTTCCTCCTGGGTTCCTCTCGCTTGACCCTTGCACAGCAAGTGGACTCATTAAAAAAGTCTGAAGGGAAGGGTGGTTTATAGGCAGTTGGCCTGCAGCTGCATGGCAATACATTGCAGATATCGCCTCGAGCAAATATGATCAAGCTAAAATGCCGGTCGCTTTGTACCTACATATCTAAATCTATCCGAATCTCTCTCTCTCTCTCTCTCTCTCCTGACCTTCTCTCGCTCTCCCCTTTTAGTTCCATGGGTTTGCTGTGCTTATCGTAGCACCCACGCGATGCTACCCCGATGATCAGCAGTCTATCAGAAATACAACAGGTCGCGACTACGTCGCTGCAGCGAAAGAGCTTAGAACGAAGCCTGTCGGCACCTGTTCGACCGGAAATAGAAGGATGACGAATGAGGCGTCGCCCGGTAACAAAGCTCACCCGGCTTTACTGGTCAATACACAAACTCCAAACAGCACTGCTGGCTAGAGCAACCCACGTAAAGTTGGAGCGAATTACAAACTACCTATTAGTCCGCGCGAAAACCAAGGCACCAGTGCATCGCTTACTGGCTTAGTACCATTATGCGCGGTATTAATACGTGCCTATCTGCTGGCCGAGGTGGTACAACCTGGCAGTCAAGCTGTGCGGCCGAGCGAGGAAAGGTCATCATGTCTTCTTAATTAAATGGTTGTGGATGTGCAGGCTTCGGTTTGGACGAATGATGGTCCTTCGTCGCAATCGACTTCGGCGTTGTCGCTCACAACACACGGTACACACGTACAGACGACAGACATATATCGATCTCACATAGCTGTACAGTTAGCGAGTCTACCACACCGACGACGATACGACAAATGTTAAAGTGAATGCAGAGGGCCCGTAGAAGCAGCGATCGAGACATACGACAATCACAAAAATATGAATCATATCCTTCGAAATAGCAATGAGACGTTCCACATTTGGGGTTATTCATTTTCTGCATCTGCCTACCAGTGCTATTAGGCCGCGTTGCCCGCTGGGGCATGGGATCAGCAATTTTCTACGATAAGTGTTCCGAGGAGAAGGAGGAGGAGGAGGAGGAGGAGGAGGCGGACAACGAGAATGCGAGAGCAACTTTTTTATTCGTCGATTTCTATCGTTCTCGAAATACATAGAAAGCGTTAAAGAAAGGGGGCGGCAGACTATAAGATCGATTCGCTAATGGATGGCTCTACTGATAGAGAGACTCAAGGCAACAGCGACGACGATCATGATAACACCAATGGCGCCGGACCGCCCCATCGCTCATTGCTGGTCTCGCAAAGCGACATGGTGCACTCGTTCGCTCGCGGCTACTGAAAAGAACCAGTCGATATTTTGGGAGTAGGCGAACAGACGCCTGAGGAGGACTTGGTAACCGTACTGAGCTTTGGGCTTGTGTCATACCAATAGCAGCGGCAACGCAACCATGAGCGCTTCATATAGGGAGAGGCCATCTGCGAATGGCTGGTGTACTAATGTGTAATTTTCTATTGGCCAACAGCGGCAACAGTAGCGATGGCGGCGGGGGGTCACCGCAACTCGGGAGCGCTTCCGTTCTGAGACAAAAGCAGGCGCCTCTAAAATACCATCAGGCCACTGCAGCACCCCACCACCTCTTTGTCTCCTTGCCTGTGAACGCTGTCCTCAGCCAATGCGCCCAGAGCAAATATTAGTTTGAGCAAATCACACCTTCAGCTCCGTCGCACAACTTGTACGACTGAGGTAGAAAAAGAACGCCGGGGTAAAGAAGCTGTTTTCTTCTATTGGTCATATTACGTCCCTTGTTAAAAGAACACGCGATAAGCAACGGGCGTCTCCGGGTCGTCGTCACCTTATGTCATTGATACATCTGCACCACCACTACTACTGCTACCCCGTGCCGTAGACAATCGGAGGCGCGCGCCTCTATGTTCCAACAGGCTTATTCTAAGTCAAGAAACACGGCCAATTAGTCGGTGTGTCAACGATTCTTCCACCCCTTTCTCCTGCACAGACAGCTTCCTTTTGCTAGTAAAAGGCATTTCCTTCGACCTGGATCACGAACGAGACTGAAAAGGCTTCTTTTTTGAAAAAAAGACTGCAGATTACAGTTGTTAGCTTTCATCCTTAAGAGACCCAAATCCAATTCACCAACTGCATAAGGCTCGTACTTAATATAGCACCTACATTCTGGGCCTTACCGCTCACGAAGCTTGAGAGCAGCTTGCCTTTCTGAAATTTGGCACAGATGTACTTCCAATTTCGAAGCCGCTTTTTGAGTGAAGTCTTACCAATGCCCAGTAAACTATTTTTACTAAAACTGAAAAACTGAATTGTAACCTGTACCCCGTTATCATAACTCTACAGTAAACGATTTTTTCATTTGACTGTTGTCGGTTGTGTTTCTTGCAGCCTCCTTCTTTTGAGAACCGTTTCAGTCGACTGCACGAACACCTGGAATCACACTGACCAAAGTAACAACACGCGACTGACCCCCTATTCAGAACTATCTTGATCATGTGTAACTTTGAGCCTCAAAATAGACCGATGTTTTCAGAAGAATGTTGAACTAATGTCATCATTGGGGCGCTCATACTAATGGAGATGCGATCAGCGTTGTTGTTACTGTTCAAAGAAGCCCTCTTGTCTTGAAAGAAGGACCTGGAGGCCTTTGGGTTTCGAAAAGAGTTACCTGCGATCGGTGTACGTTGTTCTATCTAGGCGGAGATGTAGGGAGCACGAGCTGGGCAGATAGACAAAGAGGTAAAATAGGCAAGCGAGCATTCCAAGGCTTGCTTTGTGGAAGCAGCGCTATTATGAAGATGCGAAGTGTGCGGACTTTAAAGTGGGCCAATATAATCCCAGCCATGGCAGTTGAAGGAGGAACAAGTCCAAATTAAGTGCTAAATTTAGACGGTACCAACCAATGCGCTCGTGAATGCGTTGGAGAGCACTGGAAGTACACTGAGCTTGAAGCTCTCTGGGAACTGGCGCCAAAACTGCTCCTAATTCCTGGGGCGCTGAAAGCCCGATGGCTACTATGGCAGGCAGCTGGTTGAATCAAATATTCTGGCCGTGAAGTGCCGAACTTAGGACGGCGCACGCATCAAGGGACGATTCCGTCCGTTAAACGCAGAGAAAGAGGTGAATTTAGAACGGAAGCCCAGTTTGTGGTGTTTAGCGAGTTAGTTTACTGATCTACTCAAATATTATATATCATACTGTAAACGCCATCGATTATTAACTCAGTCCTCAACCATCTGCATAACGTCAAAACAATATTGGCAGTAAAGGAAAACTTAGAATTTGTTCGAACTCAGTAGAAAATGAGAAACGCATAGCACGAGATGCTGTGTACTAGAAATAAAATATACGGCTGGTTTCTAATGAACCTCTTTTAGCTCTTCCCAATCAAATCACTCTTTTGTCCAACGCAAATAAGTAGCAAATGAGTACAAGTAGCCAATGAGCCTACAGACGTAATACGGTCCAGTTTTCAACTACTACGGCAATGTTGCTGTTATTATTATTATTATTACTACTACATAGAGAGAAGGAACCTGAAGGGAACATTGGCTTTCGGAAGACACACACACAGTTCCGTGGAACAACTAACAGAACGACCCAATGGCAGTTTAGAAGAAATGTTGGTTTGCTGACTTGCCTTTTGGAGAACCCCATTTCTAACGGGATACTCTCTGTGTAAATATTTGGCTTAATTTTACCCCTTTTACAGTCGGTTTTGAAGTCGACCATCCTCAGCTACTTTCCCTGCCTGAGCGTGGGCGACGGTGATGGGGCGCCCTAGGCCTGCTACGTGTCCTTTTTCTCCTGAACCCTACCTGCTTCACGCTGTCGGCCAGCGTCGCTTTCAGCGTCTACCTTACTTCTCTCTGTACCCTCTCGCTGTCGATGCCTGCTACTACTGTTTCTATGGGCTGGTGCCAATTTTACTTTTCTTAGCCGTCTCTCTCGCCGCCGTGCCTGGGCCCCTGTCTCTCTGCTAGGCCGTCTGGCCACCGATTTTCCGCTTGCCTTCCGATCCTCAATCCCGTTTTCCACCACCATCATTACTAAGAAGCGGCTAGCGTCGCGACCGGGGCCCTAGCCCAAGTAGCGCGTATCACCACCAACGAGGAGCTCACCGTTGTCGTTCTGCTGCTGCTTCCGCAGTCGCTGTTCCGTTCTCGCCCTGTCCTCTCCAAACGTTGCTGCCACAGGCTGTCCTTACTCGTTGTGCAAACTTGCCACTACCGAAAAGCTCGCGAAAAATAGTGGCTCTCCGCTCGCTACCTTGCATTGACTCACTTTTTCTTCACTTGAACGAATGCATGAAGGCAAAGGAAAATGAATGCTGCCAACGAAATCTATGTTGGTGAGTTCGAATACTAGGTCGGTTTGAAGATTTGAAATCGTCCTTTGTCGCCAACCTACTACCATACCATCCTCCCTTTCGTGCCCTAGCTACAGATTTGGGCCTAACCGCGGGTGGCAAAACCATTTCAGGTTTGTCGACGAGTGTGCGAAAGGCGTATTTCTCGAACGGGAAAGAGGCAAAATTGGCCTAGACAGAGTGGCAATCGATCAGTAGCAACTAGAACAAAGTTTGCTGCATGCGCCCAGCACCACGGTAAAAGAGTGGCAACAAGAAGAACTGTTGAGGAGGTGTCATACATCGATAAAAAAAGATAACGAATAAAAGATATTGTCACCTCAGTACGATAAAGTAAATGCGAGAAGATGCATCGAAAACATTGAGTACGGGACCCGCGACTGGCAAGCGGTAAATCCCATGTAAATGAGTAACCAATATCCAGGTATACATCCACCTCATTACTGCTTGTTCTAGAATATGGTATGTTCATTCATAAACGTCACCTTGTATATTCTTTGTTATATATGGGGGTCTATTCATGCTATATCCTATATATGAAGATAAGGTAGTAGGAAATGGCAAGCTCTGAACAGCAAGCCATACCTCAGTGAACATGGAAAAAAAAATTGCGGAATTCTCTACGAGAATTGAAACTAGGATAGCGCTCGGCATGTTCATACGCGTACTTTTTTTCTTAAATTTAAACAAATATTGCTATGAATTCGACTTACCGTTCTGAGATCGTTGCGTCCTGCCACGCTCGACGCGACTCGACGAACAGCCGGCCATCGACCTGCATTCACATTCAAGCACGCTCTATTTCAAGGTAACGCATGCCCTCTCAAGGCTGGCCCACTACGACCCAAATCCTCAATAAACTTCGTGAAAATATTGATCTATACTAGTAATATTAACGTCGATGGCAATATTTTGATAATAAAAGCAGTTACGGCTCTCAAGCGTGGTCTCTTTCTTGCAGTGAGCACATCAGGATGGTCACCTAACATCCTCGTTTATAAGCGTTCGGTGCACATGGGGTACGAGTCACGCGTCAGAAACATAGTCGTATAATAGGAATAGACAAGGATGTTAAATTGCGTCCTTGCGTCACGTTAGAACTGCCTGGCTCAGAGGTGAACATACGTAGCTGGTCGCGGATTCTAAATGGCGAGATGGCGCGGTGAGTCTATCTGATGAAGTAGTGAGATTCTGCCGACGACTATTCTTTCCCTACCTGTTGAACGCCCGTCAGAGATCCGAGTTCAGCCCGCTCAGGGGGGGGGGGAGGAGGCTACAGCGGAGATCTGCCGCAGAGCCTTGTATTGTTGCACCGTTTTCAAGAGAGGGTGCAGCGGTGGATTCAATGGACTGGTTAACTATTACAGCCGCGGATGTGTTAGGCCCGTCGCCGTCCTTTACTTAGCACTACCGCACTCCCTATGTTACGCACTCTTGAATCAGCGGTACTACTCACAATAGCCAATACCAAACAACAGCCAGTGACCCCTGTAGTGAGTGGTTTTTGGCTCGGCAGAGCAGGGCTTCGAACGGCATAACTACAACCCCTGACTGAGAGCATACGTGGACCGATAGAAAGCTTCAGAAATATTCACATAGGTGAATATTACATACATAACCTGATGCTGATGCCTTGAGCTTCGAACAACGTATCATGCACAACGGCATACGCGAGGACATTAGACGGCAATACAAACATTTATGCCAAGGACGCCGATTTATTTGTTTTGCAAATTTGACATTGTCGAAGTACATTTGGGTTGCGTTGATCATAAATTTCCCTACAAGACCTTACATTCGCAAATACGTTTGAGAAAACTTATTCTTCACAAAGGATGACCTTCTGTTTAGGTAACCGATTGCTACCTGCTTGTTGGTTCTTGAATATAATCTATATTCAGAATCGTTAGATATATAAAATCTATTAAGATTATATATGGTCCGGTTAATTTCGAATACAAGTTCCATGTTGGGTGATACCGGTTCCAGGATCGCCGTGACTGTACTTACGATTTAAGGCCGCTAAAATGATGAATCGTCTATTTTATCCCCTAGTTATCCTTTAATTCAAGTTACAAGGGGAAAACATGTTTCATTCAAGATGAGCCATTAATGACTATACGCTTAGAACTATTTCAGATTTCTAGAAATCTATCCCATAACAGGCTTTGAACTATAAGTGGGCATAAAGGAGCGAGTTAAATTTTCATCCAGTGTTGTTTTCGGACCGATTCGATAAAACGCTAACACGTTCAACGCATTTCGCCGCCTCCCCTCGTATACTCTACCTCATCACCCACGATATACTCTCTGATGGCCCCTGCCCGTAAAGTTTACTTGCGCCAATGAAATCTAGTACTTTCATGCAGCAGATGGCGGTGTGTGCGAAGGTGACGAGCGCAACAGAAAGAGGACTCAACGTTTTCTTAGCAGACGGAACAAACAGAAACACGCTGTCCTGCCAGTGAATTCTAAAACAGGTTTGTTGTTGTTGTTGTTAGCGTGTTTGCTCGACTCGTCCGAATGTGCCTCTGAATTCTCCGCAAGTCTCAGAGCGATCGGTAGCTTTTCCGTTCATTGTTGCAATTTTTCTACATATTGCACCCGCTACAAATGCTGTCGTCGGCACAGTCAACCGAAAGACCTGTCCAGACCTACCGGCGAATTGATCGAATTTCAAATCCCACAAATATTCATTCGACGCTTTCTATGAGCCTTTTGCTGATGCTGCAAGTATTCGTCTTGCATTTCTGTCACCGCCGCCGCTGCTGCAGCTTCAGGCGTCGTTGTTACAGGGAGTATAGCAAGGTTGTTTCACTGTTGCGTGGGCGGATGGCTGGTACCGATAGCTAAACGGGCAATGAAGGACTGTCTGGGTATCAAATCCACTGGTTAGGAAAAACGAAGGAGGATCTCGCTCTCAGATCGATCAAATTAAAGAAACGTGGCAGGGCAACGCCAGTGAACAGGGTACCGACATAGATACGACATGTCTACCTGATAGGTCTCAGTCTAGTAGAGTAGACCAAAATGCTTGTTGATATAAAATACCCATTAAGACCTAGTTAGAATAGAGTTAATAAGTTACCTCGAACGGGCTAGGCTGATATTGACAAATGAAATAAAAAGTTCTTGGCTCAAGTCCTTTACCAATAATACGACTAACTTTTGCGGTAAAGCTTCAGTATGGAAGATAGGCAGGGAAACAGATAGCTAGACGAAAAGTGTAAATTCGTCACTCGTACAATGCGATACACAATGTAGGAAAAATTCTGTGCTATAATGGCTTACTTGACCGTACCTAAAATAGAATACAGCGTATATAGTATCAGCCGCTACTATTTTGTAGAGATAAATTGTTGCAATAAGTATATAGACGTGTTGGACCATTATTCAGTATGACTGATTGTTCTACACTATCATGGTGGCATTTGCAATACTGAATATCCTGAGCATACCATGCTACCTGAACCTATGCAGAACTCAATCTATACGCTGGGTTCATGGTTCAAGCTTCACCAGTGGCATATGCTAGACGACAGGTGTGATTTAATAAACAAACATACATACTAGGTCTTTATGTCCTATTGCTCCCTACGCGTGCGGACCTAAGTTTAAGAAGATGAGTAAGGTTTGATAGGACCACGTCCAGCTTCGGCACTTCCTCGATTACTTGAGTCTGCTTTTAAACTATGCTACATCGGCTGGATATACTACATAATTTGTGTACGATTGGAAAATTTCATAGCGCAGTATCAAACAGGTTTTGAATTGCTCAGAGACTTTTAAAAAACTTGCAGGAAATTTCCTCTTGATTCCAAAAGTACGTATTTCTTTCTACTGCTAGACTACATCGTTTGCTCTAGCGATGCGAGCATTTTTTATTCCTATCACTGGGAAAACTTACTTTTTGCACGTGAACAACCTAAATTGATGAGGCATTGTTTATTCTTGGCATGCCAAAAATAAATCTGTGGACAGGTGGCACCCCGTCTTCCTCTGAGTCACTTCCCTAGTGGGTGTCATCGTGGGCGTTCACAATCCAAGCCCTTCAGACGTTCTTGATTTGGAACAGGGTAATGCTGTGTTTCATAAGCTGTGGGTATGGGTTGCTTGCGCAGCGTGTCAATTAATCCGCAAGTAGCTAATTATCTACGGATTGATGCGTACCTGTTGCTCCGAATAGAAGGAAGGTCGTCATTGTGCTAAAACACAATCAAAGGCACAGTAGGAACTTCGAGATCAAATTGTTTTTAATGTCCTGAACGCCTGATATTGCTAGCGATCTCGACGATTAACTAAGCTAATTCTCCATCTTGTTGCTCTCGATAACGGATGTTACCCTCTGAACCAATGTTTGCTCAATATGATGTTTGCTAATGATATAATTAATTATTTCTCTGCTTTTCATTATTTCGGCTCATCTTGACGTCGTACAACGGCACAGTGTTTTACGGTCCATGGTGACCAGGTGACCATTCGATCATCCACAAGCACTTGCACGTTGTGAACGTTATTCCAACAGGCAGCCAGCGAGTCGGTTTGCTAACAACCTGACAAGTTCCTGGTATACCCTCCTCGTCGACGGTTCCATTGTGGTGCCAGATTCTTTACCGCTTCTACCCCTTCTCTCTTTTGCTGTTAAAGATGTCTGGCTAAGCCTTTCCATGGCTACCTCAATCGACTCTTCGGACAGAAGGATCCTGTCAGGCTCAGCCGACCTGCGGCGATGCTCCAATGTGAGTCGCTGTACAGGAAAAGTAGCAAAGACCCGCCTCGTTCACTGTTTTGCTTTCGAGAACTCAACTACCGTCAGACGTTTCTAACCGCGAAAGAGGGTCTCCCACGATTGTGTGCTAGTAAGCGACGGTGGTCTTAGATGGATCTGTGCGCCTCCATTCTGGCATTAGGCGGTGCCTTTCTCGTCTGTAACGCTAATGTGCAGGAGATGACGAACTCCACCGGGTAGGAGCAACCTACAGGTTGGAGACCATTGAGGCGGATAGCGAATAAGGCACCAGCGAAAATAGGATACAGTTGCTTGTAATGAGGGCTAGCAGCAAAGAAGAGACAAAAGAAGACGAAAAATGCCGTCGCCGCTATAATAGTACCGAAGGAATGAACCGAAAGAGACAGACGTTAAAATAAAGGGCAAGGTCTGTTATTTATATTTTTTCGTCCGGCTCCAGGACCACAGAACTTACAGAGGAAGGCAAAAAAGGACAAACTCCGGTTGTCTCCGTCCTGGTGGTCGTGGCTCCTGGAACGCCGGTCGTCAGGTGGGTCAGATGCAACCCTTACCGTCTCTGACGCTCGCTTGGCCCTCGTGCCGTCCAACGAAGTCGCTGGCACATCGAATCAGACAGTAGCACTATAGAGGCGGAAACGGTCGTCCGTAAAAACTGCCTGGATGTATCCCGACAAGCCGGTTGACCCTTACCTAAAATTCCGATTGATCGCTCTGACACGAAGGAAGGCAAAAACCACTAGAGGGTATCGAAGTGTGGGAATCAAAAGGAGACTTTATTATTGAGCGAGGAAAGACTCCGGCGGCGTTTCGAAAAAAAAAAAAAGAAAAAGCGGGATTAAAGATACTCTTGCCTTATGATCCAATCGTTCGTTTCGTCCCTTGTCAGACAGCTAACGTCCCATTTCATAACTTTGTGCGAATCGTTCGAATTTCAAAAAATGCTATATAGTGCACTGGGCGACGACACCCTGTTGCGTCTATTACTTGAACAGCTGAGTTACCCCCGACCGGAGGCGAGGGTGGATGGAAAAGAACCACCAACCATGGGTTTCCGTTTCGAAGTAGAACTTATCTCACGTCCAGATATTAGTACGAAATGTTGCAATATTGACCGTTATAATCAGACTGTATATCATAATTGCAATTTTAAATAATGTTAAAACTCAAAGCAATTTAAAATTATGAATCAGCAAGAAAGCAGATATTTGTTATATATGCCATTATTGATACTTTCGAGAGCTTTGTTTAACGAAAACGTATGGGTCATCACGAAGTAGCCTTATATAATAGTTGTTTTTTAAATATCTAGAGCTCTTCTTCAATCGATTCATTCCCACAAAGCCGTCTTCTACCACTAACAATTCGACGTGCTCACGACTATAGGACAGCTTTCTAGAAATGGGCGAACGCTATTTCGGATAGAGTGTACTAGTTCCATAAGCGTTTTTTTCAAATAATACAGGCAAGCAATACATAGGCAAACCCATTATTTGCTCAATAGCTCGACCGAACAGGAAAACATCACCTTAGCCACACATAATAGTGTTAGTGCGTTTGCTTTAAGTTAACTTAAATGTTGATTAGTCTCTCCCTACAAACAGACTAACTAAATTTTTCTAAATATAGCTCTTCCCTTAATGGCGGGTCCCTGGCAAGTTTTTGTTAACTCTCGCGAGTTTCCTTTATCAGCTTAGATAAACAGATACACGCAAGAGCCAATAAAATTTTGCGCGTATAAGTAAAGATATCTAATCAATATTGCGGTTGAGAATTGATATACTCTATTTATTTTAACATTCTTGTGAAATATACTCACGCTTTTTTCCGTTTCAAATCACGTATAATATAGCTACATTTTTGTAGACTCAGAACTATAAGATACCCCAAATGTCTTCAACTTGATGAAGTTGACGCAATTTTGAGCGGGAAACCGCATAACTACAACGCAGACTACGTGTTTTGCGGAGCCGCACAGCGGGACCTAAACATCTTCGTCTAAACCTTCACCATATTGATATCCACTACCCTCTTCTACAACAGACAATGCAACTGCACACCTCGTAGATCGCGTATTGTCTGCTGCACGAAGCGACCCCCACGACTTCAGCCGGAGAACCTCAGTGATGCAAATCTTAATGCGAAAACTCGAACAGCTCACCCAACGCCACTACTCTAACAAAACCGTATACACAAGGTAGAAGGTAGACGTCGCCTACCCGGTCTTTCTCCTAGATATCTTCACCAAACGGCAGACTTCGTGCAGCCATGCTTGTAGTCAGAGGTGGATTTTCGGACCTGCTCGGTACATCACTGTTGTCGATGTACATCGATGAGTTATCGTATGCTAGCGACCTCAATCTCATCCATTGGTGACCCCCAATGATGGTTTTATCCTTGCGCGCGCTTTTTTGACTGTTCTCTTTCGTTTTCTAGCCTTCTCATTATATTCACTATTGACTCCCGAGCTCAGGCTATATCCGTGAAGTTTTGAGTCTCACTCAAGCTCGGGCGCTAGTGTTTCACAGTGTCGTACAACTCGACGGATACATGGCCCGCCCTCACGTAAGCGCTCATAGTTCTTCGAAAGCTTTTGAATGCTTTCCTCATCTTTTTTAAACAATAGCCACATTCCACTGGCACCTGTGTTGACTGTTACTATCTTCATAGTAGGTAGAAGGTGTCCCGATGCGGAGGGAGGATGCTAGAGCGTTGTACGTTCGCGAGAATCATAACAGATAGCGAGTACGAGGGCGCGGAAGACTCGGTCGGACTCGATCAAACGCTTCGGAGGATGGCAGCAGACACGCAAGAAGCGTTCAGAAATTGCAGGGGGCCAAACATCCGTTTTGCACTTCAGGGGAAAGAAGAAACTAATCAAAGGATGCACTTGACCACAAACTCGTCCCGGCTTCAAACAAGCACAATTGAGTGCCCTAGCTGACTGGTGTTTTTCGTACTTAACAACGGACTTCAGCCTGACGCCAAACGTTTTATGTGCTAGTAGTGAAAGAAGAACTTCAAGTTTTAGCGGAATATCCTCAAATACTTTATTTTGAAAATGTTTTCAGCAGGTCAAGCAGCCAGATATATAGCTGGACCTTGTAGGTCTTCTGACCCATAAAAGCTCAGTGTGATATGAGTACGAGTGATGTAAATCGTGCATATAAGCACCCTAAATCGGTTATGTGACAACACAGAGAATACTATTTTTGTGCGCGTAGATAAATAAGGCCCTTTGTAGTTTTGAACACACAAAAAACAACAGACTTTATAATACGATATAATTCATACAGATAGATAACATTATCTAGTATTATCATGTTAACGTTTTTACTAGTTGTACCCTTTGTAGGTAGTCTAACGCACATTAATTTATATTCCCCGTTTATTTTTTGGAACTACTGAAATTTTCACCTGTCTAAAAATGATTATCGAATCATTACTAGATAATTCTATGTGCCCGCTATGATTTGTATTAAATGTTTTCAGTTATTTTATTTATCGATGAATAAATCAGTTACTTCATCTGTTTTCTTGCAAAGGAAACATTGAAACGAAACATTTTTTAGGAATGTACTAGGTCATACCAGGAGAAATTCTATGATGATGCGTTGTCATTGATAAAATTTTACGTAAAAAAAATCCAGTCTATGTGACGACGGATAAGATAACTCGAGTAAAGCCTAAAGCTCCTATATGTTCATTGCACGAAAGGTTGCCATATTGCAAAAAACAAAGTGTAATTAGTTAAAAATATAACGAGTAAAGTACATTTAGCTTTCTTTGTATGCTTATGATAGTGATTTATTTACGTAAGTTGCTGTCTGGATATATATATATATATATATGCTGTCTGGATGAGTATTTTGAAAGTTAGCAAATTTTCCCAGCTTGTTTTGATTATTTCATTAACGGGAAAGCAGAAGCATAAACAAGATCGGGATAAAATTGACAGAGAATGAAATGATGTTCATAAATTCAAAAAGACTACGGATACGATCGACTCACAAACTATCTTAATATTGAGCAGAGATCTCGGCCTAGTTTCGAAATTATGACAAATGTACGGTCTGCACGTCCGGGTTATCGAATGAACAATGTCGTTGCATTAATTCGAAAATTCACATGCACTGTTTACAGTTACTCATCTCGTTCACGTTACGGAAGACGCATTTTAAGTGATACAATAGTTCCGTTTTACGTATCCCGTCTAAAAGTGTATTGTAATTACCTCCCATAAAAGTGAATAGTACGGGCTATTTTTCTAATTCATCAACACATTAAATGGCCTCGATTGTGATTTGCAACAACTATTCCATAACCGGAAAACTGAAAAAATTACCAGTAACTTAAAAATTAGCAACGATGTGTAGAATTTAGAATTTCGAAATATTTTCCCAGAGAATGGCCAAATCTACCTGTAGCATTTCCTAATCGTCGTTGACATCTATAGTCACTCTGTACCTGTTTCAGAGCTAGTCTCCGTCTACAAATTACTAGCAGCCATTTGAAGAATATTCACTTGAGTCTGTATAATCTAACGTCAGCAACTGTAGCCAGCACAAAAGGCGGACCCACTCAGTGAATAAGCAAAACAAATCGCAATCCCCAATAGCACCCCTCGCTCCTATGATGGTTTTAATTGATGTTGCCGCATCTACACCCCCGTGGAAAAAAGAAAGCGGCGCACACTGAAATATGTACGGGCGATCTTTCGGGAAAGCACGAATACACACAGTCCGGCATATCGACGCAGAAGCTTACTAAAAGGGCAACTATGTCGGCAGACAGGAAGGGAGAAGTTGTTTTCTGCGGCCGACCAGTAGGCTCCTACACACACCCGAACCCTCCTTTCTGGCACTGGGGTACAGCCAATCGGCCCAAGGAGTTGAAGCCGTCCTCAAGATCACCACCACCAGCGTTGCCGCCGCCAGCTTGGGGGCGCATGTGTGAGCGAATTGAATGCGCTCGGTGTTTTATTCCGCGCACGTTCTCTGCGTTGCTGTTGCGGCTACTGATGCCCGTCGCAGCCACGGCCATTGCTAATGCCGTGGTTGTCTCTTCTGCTGTGACCGCCGCACTTCTACAACAAGATGGAGAACGCCGGGCAGTCGTAGCGGGAGCTGCAGAGAAAGAAGCACAAACCTGCGGTTCCCCGACCGCCACCAGCCATCACTATGCGGCTGCTATAAAGCAGGCCGCGGGCGCTAACTGAAAGTGCTACAATGAACATGTCGATCAGTCGACCCTTGCAGGTGAGTGCAGGAAAAATCACGCGCACTTGCAAGATTCATACAACCCATTAATTGTACATATGTGTCCTGCTATAAAGGATCGCCTAGTCGAACCTTATCCGGCCTAACAATGGTGTCGGAGACTAAGGAATATTGTCAAAAACTTGGCAAGTAATCCCCTTTGCGTAACGTTTAGCGCCGCTTTCAATGATTTTGATTACTTTCGTATGTTTGATTTCCTCTTCGTTATGGATTTATATATATCTTTATTCATTATATCTATTAGCCATATTGGTTGTCAATGCAGTGGGGCGCCCTTAACTTTGCATCTGGCCTTTCGAAAGGCACACATAAAAAATGCTTGCCGTGCTTGTACGGTAGCGAAGCATGTAGACGGATCTTGGTTACATAAATGTTGTCTGCACAACAAACGTCGAGTAAAGCTAGTTCTGCGCATCCACAGAGGAGAATATTATAGAACGATCCCGCCAAGTACACGAAGGTGTCGCACGTACATACCGGCAGAAATCTTGTCCTGGCAAGAGCAAACCCTCGTTAGCGTTTACACTGCGTCCACGAGCTTGTCTCGCCCTCGCGTGGTATCACCGAGATTTTACCCGTAGACTCTGTACACCTAGCTGACTGAAACCTACTTCTTTCATTGGCTTGGAACTCTAAAATTAGACTGTCTCCCACGAGGAAACGGGAACGCTACAGTGGTAGATCTCCGCCAATCTCAGTCCTCCGTCCCCTTCGTAGCTATCTGAAGGCTTGCGATGAACCTTTGTGTAGTTCAGGTATTGCAGCAGGTAGTGGCGGCTATTCAAACGTTCCTAGAGGTGAGCACGCAGCCCGCCGCGGACCGAACTGGGTCGGGTTGGCTACAGCGCATCAGGCACAGCTATAGCGACACCATCGATATCCTTTCGTTGGCCCTGTCTAGCTGTAAGAGAAGTAGCAAATTCTATGCGGTGCTGGTGCTGGGGGGTTACGGCTATCGTGGTCGTCTGCCTGGATCAGCTTGCCTGCTACGGAGGAGACCAACCCATCCTAATCATCACCGACAGAAGCAGTGCTACTCGTTAACGAAAATACGGACTTGAACAAGCGCCGAGCGCTGACTGGCGGGCAGCTTCCTCTCTTCGTCTCATTCCCAGCCGCTACTACTGCATTTAACAGAGAGATGCGTGCACGATTAGCGCACCCACGCACGGACTCACGCAGAGAATCAGGAGGAGTGAAAACTCATAGTACAGAAAGCATATTTCAAGCAGCTTCCCTCACGAACCGTGGTTGGCCTGGCTCGCTGGTCGGTCGAAGTGCTTCAACTTCAACCGCCGCTCAGATCCGGCGCTCTCTCACCTGCCTGTCCGCTGCCGTCGCCATCGCTGCTGCCGCGATCTCCGTAGAATGTTAGGCTACAATAAATGTACGGTGAGGTACACAGCGAACAAGTGCGAGTGAAATGCGACTCGTGGTTGCGCTCGCGCTTCCCCTATTGCCATCCGCCAACAGTTGGTAGCCGAACATCGAGCCGGCTTCTTCATGCGGAGATGCGCCCCCCAAACTCGGCTGCTGCCCCTGCGCGAAGAGAGAGTGGCACCGATGATGACGATGATTATATTCATGATGGCAGCAATACCGTCGCTGCACACATCGCGCTCGTCCTCTCTCACTTTCGTTATTTCGCACTCCCTATCTCGACTTCTCTGTTCTGAAAGCAGTCGCCTAGGTAAAGCCTATATGTTTACAGCCAATATTTCTGTGAGAGATCGACCAACATCATCAAGCCATGTCGATGAATGGACACTATTTTTAGGCAGGACGAGTGCCAAGTTCCTGCACCGCTCCCCTACAATCTCGATATGGCCCTGATCTTTTTCGCCCTACGTCTCATGGGTTAGCTGTGTCTGCCCTTTAAAACTATTCGAAATGATGTACTCGCCACTGGTGTGCGAATCCATCCCCTTTCCTTCAATTCATGTGTATTGACGTGAGTCCTTCATTTTGAGTTCTTGTGTGGAGATTACTATGAAGACAAGAAGGTCTGTGAGGGGGCATGGGGATGATAGTGTTTGTTTGTGAGATACGAAGGAGAAATTTGACAAGCGCAGGTGGAGTCGTAGCAGTTTGGACGCTTGTGGTAGAATAATTGGAATCATCACTCTACTTCTCGCCGTGATTCAGGTAGAAGATACTACAAATACATGATCTGACATATATCTAGCCTCCCTTCAGTGGCCGGCATTATACACGCTTTTGCGAAATGAACATTGGGGGCAATGGCAAGTGATCTGTCCGTCTGGACTAAGCTTCCCAGCAGTAACTTTCGTTTGGCCTAACTTAATTCGATCTCGTATTTATTATTCAACACACTATGTTGATATCATATGAATAATATTCGGTAAACATTCGGTGGCAGGATTTCCATACGCTAGCGCCGGAATTTGAGCGCCAGTTGCCATTTTCCGGTTGTCGGTAACATATAGTTTCTTTACACGCAAACATACTTTTGAAGCGGCTTTTTGACGTCTGCTTGTTAGAATATATGCAATACTATCATACGCGACAAGTATTAGTTCTTTCTAAGGCTTTATGTACGAAATGGTCCCACCCCTCAGATGATTTTTGATGCTTGAAACCTACATTCACTACTTATAATTGACGCATTGGCGTTTACTGAATGAATAGCAAGCATAATATTTCTATTTTTGTTAAAATGAGCGTATCAGAGTGTGACAGATCCTTTGTCAGACAAACAAGAACTACGAGTGGAAGGTTTACTTGCGATTGTCTATGATATGGCGCTTATAAGTTAGGATTAGCTATTTATTTCCAACGTGGCAGATAGTTTATGCATCTGAATCGATGCTTCGCCACCTATATGACGTAACACTTTGCATGCTAACTAAGTAACGTACCGTCCATTTTCTTCTTGAAATGCAGGAACCATTACCGTTTGGGATGGTTTCAAGCAAGATGCTAGCCCGGAAGCTCTTCCTATAACGATACCGCCCATTAACTTTAACCGAGCCCTATTTCGCGAAGGTGAGAGGATTCATCTTGCTGCAGGATGGAAAACTCGACGGACATATGGCACGGTAGACACTGGCAAGCAATCGGCCACTGGTACTGGAAACCTGTGGAGAGACGCTACGCGGCCAACCGAGTGCCCATGGGGGTCCTAGAGCTGCTTTGTTAGATGGCCGCTGCCTCCTTGGGTGACTGCCTGATCGAATCACGACGGCAGCGACAGGGTCAAGAAGAAGAAGAAGATTGTTTGAAGAATCAAGAAAGGTTTTCCTCATTACACCTTCAAAGTTCACCTCGACGGTAGCCGCAGTAGTCGCATGGTGCCATCAGCCACCAGCCACCGGCCACCGCATAGCAGCCCTAGACTTGCCGTTCATTTGCCACCGCTCCGGATCTCATCTTGACTCCGCACTGATGACGCGGCACTTTGGCTGCGGGATAACGAGCACAGTTTCCTCTTTTTCAACCAACCGACTAACCAATACCCCCCACGTTCCGACAGTTGAAGGTCCCTTTGCCTCTTCTCGTGGTCCACGATTATACAAGGCGAAGTGAGACAAGAAAGGAGGGCCGTTTAAGGGGGGCGCTCGCGCCCTACCAGTAACCCCCTTGGAGCTCTGTCCTGCTTCCGAAGAGCGACGTGGCGGTTTATTAGCACAAAACTGCTGCGTCGCTCTGTTTCAGTTCTCTAAGAAGCAGCAGACATATATATCTACTGCTTCCTAGAGAATATATATATATATATATATATATATATATATATAGAGAGAGAGAGAGAGAGAGAGAGAGTGAGTGACGGAAAAGTGAAAGGTCAGGTGGATGAGTTCACTGGCGATTACTTTAGTGGTAGGGATTTCATTTATAACAACTGAATGCGTGCGTTGGCGTGCGCAAGCAGAATTTGAAGAATATACTTGCGTGAGACGAATGCACGTGTTAAACCGGAAGGGGGTGCGTGATCATTAACGCATAATGAATGCTGATCTCGAAATCAGATGAACACACGTCGTTCCCCTATAGCTGATACATTGTTTTGCAGGATGTTTTACCATTTTATACCATCATTTTGTTCGTTGGCACTTTCTAAAGAAACGCCTAAAAGGTACGTCTAGAGATAAAGTGAACTGAAGAGTCGTCGTGATGTATTCCTTTAGAAATGTGTATAATATCATTACGTATAGCTCAATATAAAGTAAGTTCGTAAAATTTAAATTTATGTCTATATAAATAATAAGATATTCGTCATTAAAAACGCCGGTGAACGCTATTGCAATTAATACTAAACTGAAAGCAAAGTTACCTGTGTACACTGTTGCTAGTATTAACAAAAACTATTAAAGGTAATTCCCTCTTTTTAACCCCAACAACTACCTCCACATTTATACCTAGAACGTATCAATTACAGTTACCCGTCGCCGGCGGGGTGCTATGTCACGGCGAATGTATAAATATCTTCATATAGAAATTTGCTTTTTCAAAGTCTATTGGGTCAATATCAGATGCGGGCGAACTCTGTCAAAAGTTGAATACACGTGTGCAGTATGGCATTTTTCGACCCAAGTGAGACACAAACAGCATCAATAATACTCGATACCGGTCGAGCCTAGAGGGCGTATAATTTTTGTGTTATCATAATAACTTAAAATGTAGATAAAACGATGAAGGACCGAGAACTTCATCAAAGATCTTTGAATAGCGTTTGAAATGCAGTCATTTTCATATTATACGGCTTGCTACTATTTGTATTTTTATGAGTGTGAAAATGCGAGATAAATTCTCATTTATTATGCATGGTTCTCCTAGTTTACCTGAAGGGTATGTACGATTATTTTCTATGACCTGCTGCTGTCTGAAAGGTAGGTTATTTACCCCGTTGATGACTGTAGATATCTAGGGCGAGAAGGTCTATATAAAGCCTCGAAAAACGGTTTCAACGTTATGTTGGGGGTTTAAACGCTTTTTGCATTAAGAAGTTGAAGACAGTTGAGTAATGGCAGATGAGAACAATGGATGACAGAAAGCTCCCGAGTGTAACTTTTGCATTTTGTTACCGTGACCCTCGCGGTTTGGAATTATCATATCCTAGAAATGGTTTACCTCTGTTCACTGATTTTGGCAACTTTGTCCGGATCTTGGTTATCATCTTTAAATCCTCAAAGCGCACTCTAGCCTTTATTAATAAAAAAAAAAAAAAAAGAAAAAAAAATCGGTAACGAATAACACCTCCATTATATCACAAAACAAACCCATAAATTATTATGATCGCAGGTTTGCTTTAGGGTGCTGCCCATCAGACACGCACTAATGTGCATATCGGCGACTATCTATCTTAAAAGATCAATTTTTCACCACAAGTCACAGGATGGGCCAGTGTTGCCTCTTAAGAACAAAGAGACGCAACGTATATGCTCGCTCAATTCATGGGGCATTTGTCCAACTTCGTACCTTACCAGGTCGACCGAGTTGGACAATTATGGGCTTCATTCCAGTCTATGTGCAAACATCTGTCGGATGGGTTTGTTTCTGGCCCGCCGGGTCTTGTACGGGATGGATTTTCGAGTTATAAATTTCGTTCAGATTTCTTTGAAACCGATGGCAACAGTGTATCTTTCGCCGAATACAAGGTTTCTTCACCGACCTGTCTTCGCTGCTGTAACTTCAAGAAGAAAGTCGTATTCGTAAATTGCCTCAATTTTTTATTTTATGCTTCACTGCGGTTCGCCTCTTGAAAGTCCAAGCGATGGTATTTGTGCGAACGATTTCAGACTAAAGAGTACAAATCGAAAACAAAAAAAAAAATGCAGCAAGATAACATCTATTTTACATATGAGATTAGGTTTTTTGTATCTGTTACTGAAAGTTCTAATAATATTAAGCTCGTGTAATCTGAAATCTGTCCTATCCTGATGTGATAACTAGAGGTTGTAAAGACAACGTCTCTTTGTGATGCGGCCAATTTTGAATGGACACCTGAGCGTCTTTTTATCACTCATTCAAATTAGGTATGTGTCAGTCCTATCGGGCTTCTTCTTCTATGCTTTCAGCCTGATACTTAACAGACATGAATGGAAGTTTGGATAAATTGAAGATTAATATACGATTGTGGTATAAAACCCTACGTCTAGCTTGTTTCACTAAAAAAAAAAAAACATTAGCGACGTTAATTAAAACAGACTTTTGGCAAGCAGCGGTCTTCAAAACGCGATGACGATGAAATATTGGTAACAATCTTAAGCGATTGAATCAAAACCTTGTGTACGCATAATATATATACATAATAGATACGCATATTTCGTTGTGTATCGGACGCATCTGTATCTAGCCGTTGCAAGGGCAGATTATTTCTACATCGAGATGTTGGACATGCAAAATTTGAACTAGCAAAGCAGGCGAAACAAGCTTGAGGCTATATCTTTCATCTCAACTTGTCTAACCCTTGAAAGAGAAACTACGACGGTCGTAACGGCGGCGGTAAAGACTAGCTATGTCATACTGGAAAGGCTGTCGAACAGCTCAGCTTAGCTGGCGAGTTATCTTAATAGAAACCTGCCTTGGAGGCATAACCCTCTCCTGATTCAAAGGGCCTGTCAGGCCAGCTATAGTTATAACAGTCATTATCCTACGAGCAGTGCGAGCAACGTTTCGGCCACTGCCTTCCGCATGCCGTATTATCGGTAGTTATACACACAATTATTTTTGGCTCTTTTGTCGCGGCCAATCATTTTAACATAGCAGGCGACATGCAAACTTGAAGACGGAGAAAACTTCATACTTGTGCTATTTTAATACATTGTTACTGGAATCGTCGTAGCTACAGAAAATTGTTGCCTAATGCTGAGGCCCTGAATGGGGTTTTTATTTTGGCGCTTCATTCTAACGGGAAATATCGCTTTGAATAGAACAAAGCTGAAGCTCACTCATCCAGCAATAGAAGAACGTGATCAACAATGACATGAAACACGCAAGTCGTTCAATATATATACATAGAATGCAATACTGTAGACCGGCAAGCAATTTCTTCTATAGCACCTATGGAAGAAAAAGTAAGCATCTTCTCGAATAAATTTCTTTCGAGTAACGAACCGGACATGGAAACCGGACCTCCTGGAGCTCGTATCAAACCGTGTTTTTTGAGTTCACTTTATTCATTCAGTAAACTTCGGATGAGCTTAATCCAACTTCGACTTTTTTTTGGAACCCTCGAGTTGCCGTCAAGCTGCTCTACGTGTAAGCAAACATTAGATAGATACCTGATAAATCATTTGGCGGAACCATCCTATCAGGATACGTACATGCATCAGACAATGTAGATAATATCATTGAAGAAGCGATGTGAGAAGACGTCTTAATGACATCACTGTTAAATCATTTACAATGAAAACAGACGAATTTGTAACACGTGCAAGCTACATATATGATAGAAAGCGTTGTATTTGTATAGCGTGACGCAGGCGTAAATTACTACGGATAAATCATTGTACGTGATGATATACACGTTCTAGCCGTGCTTCCATGCACCAAAAAACAAACGAAGCTATTTCTAGATTTACAAAGAGTCGTAATTGTTTCGAAACAGGTTTTCGAGGGTTCCATGTTGCCCCTCTGTGTGGGGATGAAATAGATTCTCAGGAAGGAAGGACGTCAAGGACTCAGCATAGACAGCACGATTCATGCAGCTGAATCCGTTTTACAGAAATGAATCACAATGACTGGAAACCGCGAAACGAAGCCGATGGCGTTATTTATCTAAATCACCTCACACTGACTTCGCTATTATGAATATAATCTTCAAAACAATGCACAAGGTGCATCAAGCCAAAAACAGGAAGATATCGATTAACATTTTTTCCTTTAAGCAATACATACAGCTGTATGTACTTAGTCATCAGATCTTTCGTCCTAAATGCTCCCTAGGTAAATAAGTCAAATGCACGATCAGTGAACTGATGTACATGCAACGTTGCTGTGAGGTGCCTTTTTTTTTAGCACTAATGAAATAAGCTCCCTGTGACGTTCACCTCAAATGCTGTACAAATGTTATTGTAAAAATTTTCTGTAAAAGATCCGTTCCATCGTTGTCCTCTACGAAGAAATACATCGACCAACTGCATCTAGGTGGATTTTTACCACTGTTAAATGATTACAAAGTAAAGAAAAATGGCAAAGGGCGAAACTGGGTTTAAATTTAAGCTGGCCCCCTATTTTAACGGAACATGTGTATTGTTTTGGCTCTAGCAGTACCAGCGGCCAGCAAATATGGCTCCTATCTTCCCTCAGCTGGAGAGCAAAGCTTGAGACAAGCTTTTAGCTTAAGCAGAAAGTTCTAGAGAGTGTGCAAGAAGGAATGGGGTGGGCGTATCGCATTGACTAGACTGAACTCGGGTTTCCGGCGGCTGCAGAGTCGTCATCACTGCTACTAATGCTGTTCTTCGCCGATCCAACCTTCGGCTGCTAATTCTGTCGGACCCTTTCTCCTCTGCCTCTCAGTGGGGGACCATGACACAAGCTACCTGAGACAGGCGCGCCAGTGATTCTAGTTGCGATTCCCGGATCCCCATCCCTTTAGCTCTGCAGGCCCTTTCTTACGTATCGGGCTCTGTTGCCAGTGGCAGAACGCTCAGCAGTTCTTGTTCTTGGACGAGAAAAGATGAAGGCAACTTCGGTGCTGGAGAAGAGGGCAGAGGAGAGACAGGTAAAAGAGGGGATATCGAACGCGCATCGGGTCGGTGTTCGGCTGCCGCGCGCTCTCTATAGGAAGCTTGTGTAGTCTGTATACGCGCTATACACTGGCGAAGCGTTAAGCACCTTGTTCCGACGTATGGTTGGGCATAAATACACTGAATTTGCATATTAATTGAGAATACCCCCATCCCGTCCGGTGCGCTGCGTCCAATTTCCACTTCGTTCCCTCTTATTTCGGCGCTTGGAGCTGCCCCCCTAGCACACCTAGCAGCTTCTACCACCCACCTTCACGACTGCTACCGCCTAGTCAGAAATCTGCTTCCTTGGCTGAAGGAACTCGGTCTGAAACGCAAGCCGTTCAATACGAGCCCAAGTGGCAAGGGCTCGCTTGCACGTTACTACGCTGGCTAGCTCGCTAAGCAGCCTGCAGTGACTCCGGTCACTACAGCATCTGCCCAGCGTTGCTTCCCCAGTTCATGCGTTCCGCAAGCCCCCACCAGCTTTCCGTGACACCTAATCGGGTATTTGCCCTGCTGGGCTACCCAATCGTGCTAATTCGACTAGTGGCATCAACGCCGAGCTGAAAAGAGGAATTCCAATAAGGTCCCGGCAGCTCGGTCTAGTAGCAAGATGACATCAGAAAATGAAGCTACTTTTAAGCTCGCCGATGACCCCTTCCCGCGATCCTGCTAGTAGCGACTAAAAGTGCAGACCAAGTGTCTTCTTTTCAGATGAGCTTAAGATCGAGAGATGGCAGGTACGTGGCTAAGTAGAAGCAGAGCTCAGGCCTTCGTCGATGGAGCCGCTCAACTTTTGACAGTTAATCAGGCAAAGCATGTAAATTCCAACATGCCCGTTACGCACCGTTTTTTTACCGTAGTATTAAAGCTCCTTCAGCAAGCTGGCCCATTTCCAAAAGAATAACAACGACTCCAGATTTTATGACATAACGCTGTTTAATGCTGTGGTTAACTCCTTTTGCCTGCGGCCCGCAACATTGGCCAACCATCGCTTGCTTATTGATTGCACCGAAAAGGTTCTAATATGTCATAGTTTCACCCCTTATTCGTTTTTACATGCGCGATTTGAATTTTCAGGCGCGGATAAAAATTTCAACAGTTCTGAAGTCCATTCCAACAAGTTATTCGCGATCGTCATAGTAAACAAAGCGAACGATATCGACACCATTTTATTTCAGTCCTGAAGTGGGCGCTGTTTTCTCGCTTGTCGTTCGGAACTGAACGTTTCGGTCATTCATTTAGCCATAAAGGGCAAGTTTTTGGTAAGGTATACTATTTCGAGGTAAGCTGTGCAGATTACCTCTATGGTCCCTTTTTCCTCAGCTTGTACTTTCTTAACAAATATTACTGTCAATAAAAAAATAGAAACCTCAGCGCCAACAGCTACTCGGGATTACAGCAAATACGCAATCAATTTTGTAACACGAAATGTTTACCTACGGTGCCTCCAACCCAGTCTTTCATTGTAGAGGTTTGTGTGTCTGGTCAAAAAGTGTTTCCTGCAGTAAAAACAATAATCTACTGCCTGTTTATCGCTCCACCCCGAGCAATCAAGGAGGTCTTCATCTATCTCTGTGGATACACTAGAAAAGGATAGCACTATATAAAACACAACTAATTTAATGCGACAGTCGAGAACACCAGCTGGAACGAGAGAGAAGAACGGCGTGTTTCTCAAAGAACCATTTGCCCTCAGGCCTAAGGGTGCCTACAACCTTGTAGAAAAAAATAAAAACTTCCTGTGTCATATCCCCCCCCCCCCCCCAAAAAAAAAAAAAAAAGATGGGCTGCTATGGCCGTACCATCAACCTAGAGCGGTTGGTTTTATAGAGCACTAATGATTGTCTGGAAAAAAAAAGACAATCAGAGCAATTTTAGCATTTAGACGCAATTATTATTCCTATTCTTATTATGATTCTTTAATGAAACATTGGCTGAGTATGTGATTGTGTTTTCTGTTTTTCCAGTCTCTGAAATAGCTTATTGGATACGGACTCCAAATCACTTTACAGTGTAACGTCTTCACTTTTGTAAAATCGGTTGTCTTCTAATGGTATAGCTTTAGAGAACACGAAATTAGAGTTCAAAATGGTGACTTTTGGTTCTTCATAGCACGACATTCGAACAGAAAGTACTGATCTATCCCATATAATAACCCACATGAATACTTCGTCGGCTATCCAATGGCAAAATTTTAGCCGCATTTTAAATATCGAGTCGGCAATAATATTGTTGCTAAACACGACGCTTGGCTTTTCTGCATTTCTCATAGGCCCATCTATTTTCTACCATTTATTAGGTGGAAAACGGGTTTTTTACAACATACACAGTATAAACTCGATATTTAAAAGGTTTTTGCCAATGTCATGACAGCTGGTGAACTCTACAGAGGCAGTGGTCCTTGGACTCCGGAAATTACTTTGCAATTGAATCACCCCACTTGAGATAAGCCAGAGTGTACCATAACCCAACTTTCTCATGGTTTCTCAAAGGGACTGCGAAATTCCTGTCAAAGAGAACAGGCCCACTATATTATTCTCAGCAGTCCAATGTTTATAGAGGGACATGGTTTAGAGCTAATATTGATTTTTGAAGTCGGCGTCGTTTCTGGCTGTTGCAAATCGTTCGCTTTACAACAGGACTGAATAATTTTGATTGCCCTATGTGGCCTGTAAAAGGATATACTTGTGTGACGTATGCACTTGTGACGTAACCTGACAATCAACAATTGTTTCAACAATATATGGACAGTCAAGAGATAGATTGCCAACAGACAATTTCTGCTTGTAGGGTAATGATACCGATATACTATGAAACCGACAAATCAGCGCGAAAATACATCGGATTTACACTGAATTGAAAGCGAACGAGGTTTTCAGAATGAGCGCATGCGCATATAGGTCTCATTGGAAACGCAATAAGCGAGCCTCTAGTGATTAAGAAGAAAATAATCTACCTTTGGCAGCCGCCTGTATATGCAAGTCGTTTACTCCAGGTGATTTAGTTCTGCGTTACACGAGCTCATGTTTCTCTTCTCAAACGGCAGTTGAAGGAAGTGCTAGAATCCAGGGGCGCCCGCTAGAAAACAGTGAGTTAAGAGTCATCGCACCCCTTCAAAGGAAGTGCGATGTGCAAGATATTTCTGGTCCCGTTGTTGTTGTCTGACAGCATGCAGCGAGACCATAGACAAATCCATAGAATAGACGAAAATAGACGCATCCATAGACGCTAGCCGAAAGTATTTCACCTCCTTTTTCTGCATGTATCCAGCGTTCCTTTACGCAAAATTAGGTGATCCCACCGAAGTAGCAACAGGACTGTACAACGAGTTAAGATGTGCGGGTGTGGGATCGGACGCAGTTGTAAGCTCTACGGGGATCCCAGTTGGCCCCACACAATTGATTCTAGCCAGTTTGACGTCTATCATTGTGAGTCGTCATCTAGTCCGGTTTATAAATTATAGTCCACAGATTAAAGTATAGCTCTCGACACTAGAATAGCAGCATAAAGCAGAGAAACAACTAAGTAGGCACTGACTGTTTACAGGCTGAGATAGTCTCTATGTGCGACTCAAGATAAGCTTAATTCCCATAGACGCAATAGTTGTCACTATGATTATTTGTGAAACTCAGTTAAATCAATAGGGCGAAGTAGCTGTTCTCGTTGAAAACGCTAGGACCGGAATACTATGAAAAGAAAATCCGGTTCCCTGTTCTCTAGAACATCTGCTCAGGTCGCTATGTGAGACTCAAAGGGCTTTACGATGCTGAAAACACACATCTTGTATATGTGCGTGAGCCTAGAAAATGATATTGTATTCAATGCAGTGCTCTTAAGCTAGCGAAACGGTGTCCTTCATTATTACGTGCCAACACTGGTAATTAACAATGACCGCCTGAACACCAGAGGTTCCCATGCGTGTCTTATGTTGCGTATGTTTACTTCTCTATTTCTATATCGCAAACATGCATACTTCTTCCAGTCAACATGTACACAATTATCATACTTGGCTCCAGGGTTTCTCGGCCTGAAAGTACAATAGTATACAAAATATAACGTCTACAAATGATTGTTGTGTTTTAAATTAGTAGCGCGGCATTCTGCACCCCGTATGAACGCTTTTCTTTACCAGCGTTCGACTTGCCGGTTGTCGCGGTGCTGGGTAGGCAGGTTGAGTCTTTCGCTTTCAAATAAAGCCGAATATTTGAACGCAATTCAGCCCTGTTCTTTTCAAGTAGCTATGCTTCGACATAATGGTATTGTTGAAGGCGGTTCCCCCACGAGAAGGAACGACAATTAGTCTATGCTGTCTGAAATTATTGCTATTGTTGCAGCTAGAACCATAGCAGTGTGAGTGCCACAACCACGTTGGCTAGCATGACCACCACCAACATAGAAGGAAGCTGCCAATGTCCTGTGCTAGCGCGCATGGCTCACATGAAGTTGAAGAGAGGGAATGATTGCGCGACGGGGAGCAGGGCGTATGGAGCTTTTGAGAACTGAGAAGCCTCGGAGCAGAAAGATGCAGCCAATACGTTATGGGTCCAAAAAGGAGCAAGGCAATCGAATGAAAGAGCAGAGGCTGGTCTAACGGGGGACTAGGACAGGGCGGCTTAAAGGAGTCGAACAGACAGCGCTAACTCTGGGAAACGGCCATCTACCCTAATTACGCAGATCACGCAAGCAATCGCACTCTCACTCCGCCGGCTGGTCGTCGCTGAAGACTGATACCGGAGATAGGGCCCGCGCTCCAGTCCAATTGCTTCTTGCCTGGGATAGCCTGCCTGCAGATCGAGCCGCAATGAGTTAACGCTACTGGGCTGCCGGAAGAGAGAGAAAAGTAAAGATAAGTGCTGCCCTGTATTCGCAGCCGTCGCTCTGAAGTAAGCGTTCCAAGTCAGCTCACTGCAGTCCACTGCGCTCATAGGATTTCGCCGTTGCCCGAGTGGCGACCAAGTATGTCAGTATATCGAGATCGACAGCCTAGAATAGACTACAGGGAATGGGAACGGCAGGACAAAACATATTGGCAGCTAAGAGAGAGCTGGTTTGTTTTCATTGCTCAATGCCATCGACTACGAAAGGATACTGGCGAAAAAAAGTTAATTTTCTACAAAAGCAGTCACCTTCTCACATGTTTTAATTCAGTGTAGACTGTGTGTACGCCAACTAATTAAACGCTGTCCTGTCACCTTCATTACACTTAATCCTTTCGCATGCCATCGCACCCATGTGGCCTCAATGTTTACCTAAAGGCCTTCAATCATACATGGAAAAATCAGGTGAAGATAAACAGGTCGCAGAAATGGTACAATACAATTTGAAAGCTATACATAGATGTAAAGCAACAACAGTTATTACGCAGTAGGAACAATGTTGCCGTTCTGTTTTTATACGTTCGATACATTAGGCTTAGCATAATAAAGTTCCCTTGACACAGCTCAAGACAAGAGTTGAGATAAAAGAAAAACTAACTGATCTATACTCATATGACAAGTCACCTCTGGTACCTAACATCTAAGGATATGTGTCACGTATTTCTTTGCCACGTTACCGTTAAAGCTATTGATCAGTCCGTGTGAGCCTTTTGATTTCGATTCTTATCAGCCGCCTTACCGTTAAGATAACATCTGGTCTGAAGGTTCGTTTTCATTTCCTGTTCATAGTTAAGTCTATAACTTTAGTGCCTGAAGGATAAAAGCAATGATACGACATTTCATAGGTGTTATTCCAAACCTAGATTAATGAAAAGGAAGACAATAAATAGTGTAACTTTTTGCAGAAAGCGTTTAGACGTGCGTGATACGAAACGTACACTCCCAGTCACTGTATCAAGGTAGGCCACTCGAACAACATGTCCATAACATAGTTCCTTCCTCAAACGTTTAACTAAACGAGTAAGCATGTCTGGCGGCACACACACGTTGGGCACAACAATCTGAGATGCGCCTTTGATTATATTTATTTAGAACGTCCTTTTTTATGCTCGATTGTCTACGTACTAACCAAAAGTGATATCTTACCTCATGGGCCTGTTGTTAATTAAGCATGCACTAGCTGGAACTTTGCTTGTGTTTCAAAAAGCTATGGAACGAATGTGGGATGGACATTGGTGCTGTGTCCTGTATGGACTATATGTCATAGAGATATACTCAACAATGGTTCGCGAAGTTCAAAACTGGTATCTTGAAACTGAAGAGCGCCACCATCTTGGTCGGCCATTCGAGGTCGATGAGGACCGTCCAAAAGTACTTTTGAGGAAAGATAGCCCGAAAACAACTCGTGCATTGGCCGAGAAGATGAACTGTAGTCATATAAGTATCGGTAGATGTGTTAAATTTATGGCATTTGTTCAAGAATAAGGGGTCGGGATGTTCTATAAGCTGATAGAAAAGCACAAGGAGACACAGCTTTTCATCGTCTCTGAGCATCTCGCCCGACAGCGGACAACACGCAGCTGCAATGACAGTTTGTAATACAGAGTTTACACAGATAACGGGAAGTGGTTTCCTTAGGTCGATGCGAAAGAGAGCAGGAAATGGATGGCTGCGGAAGATATGTCTCAGTCTAGAGTTAAGGCAAGTTTTCCTTTAAAAATACCATCGTCTGCCTTTCCTAGGAATGAAAGGGTCCTGTATCCCGAAAAGTGCTTGCAAAAAGACGGAGCGCTCATCAAGCATCTGTTTATGGCTCGGTTGCGTCAAGTGTATGTGCCTCTTGCGCAGGAAAAAAATCCAATCATTAAAACAAAGTATATCCCTTTCCACTTCAATGCCAGACTAGACAGAGCAATAATCGCTAAAGCAGCCTTACCAAAGCTCAAGCAAGAGGTTCCTTAGTGTGTACCATATCCTCCAGATCTTACGTTAACTGGATGTCAGGCCTGAGCATTTCTGGCGACATCAAATAGATGCTTGGGAGATGGGAGGAGGTCCTAGCGAGTGACGGCAAATACATATTAAAATTATTTTCTGTGAGAAATCTAGGGAGACGCTATGTTTTTAGTGAAGTGATAGAACCTCCATTTATTAGCTTCCAACCTATTACAATAGTCGAATACCTATTCATGTACCAAGCCTTAGAGCTTCTTGTTTAACTTGAATATTGCACACCTAAACTGTAGTAAGTTTATTAACATGTCTGTGTGAAGACAAACTTGCAACATAGACCCATCCATTTAGGTTACAAACTCGTCTGCTTTCAATATGTTTTAGACGACTGAACATCTGGTAAAATCTAGTAGTTATTGGCCAGACAACGGTTTAAGGCCATCTGTCTGCCATGTGAAATTGACAAAAACTCTTATGTCCTTATTTAGTCCTATTCATTCAGTCAAGAGCTTAGATCGGTTTAGGGTTTACTTGAATGAATTTACTGTGCAAAGCTGTGTAGTAAAGCGATTCCAGAACTTGTAGACGAATTTCGGTAAAATAAAAGAAAGGCGACCAAAGTTTATGAGCACGTGGAAGTCAGAGCTTCATCTTAACTAGGTGACAAAATAAAATCTATCTACAGCGGCACCCATATCCAAAGAGTATTGCTGACAACAAAAGAATGGTTTCATTATGCGGAACATGCCGTCACAGAAGCGGCCAACCTTATCCCTTTCGCTTAGAGGTAAAAAAAAAGTCGCCTAAAAATAACTTGCGCTTTACAAATAGAGGAAGAAAGACGAAGGAAAAGTTCGGAGAACTAAGACGAAAAAGAGAACTCAAGGAAAAATACCTAGGTATTACCCAATATGCGATAATGACTACCACGACCGTGAGGTTCCTGCGAATCCTGTAGACACCCACAGAAAACCAAGCCTAGATGCAACTAGCCAATTTTGGACATTTGTAAAAATGTTAGTTGTCAATAGACGACGCTTCCTAAAACGTCTCCTAGATGCACACATATTATTAATAGTACATTCGCTCGAGTCGGTGGTATTATATTATTTTGAGTCCAAAATATACCTACCGTATGGTCGCGCTTATCATCGCCAGCGTTAACGCCAGGTACAGACATGGCCATTAAATGTTCATGATTATATTCGACTCGCTACCGGCGAGTTCATGGGCCTAACGTTAGTTAATTAGTGCAACCATGCCTGAGGTGTTAGCACTTCAGTGTGAAGAACACTAGTATCTTTTGCTGTTTATTGTAGCAGTAAATTTATAATTTCCTATTATACTTACACAAAGCGCTTACGAACTCTGATGTCAACAAATCGAGTTCCTGATTCGTTTAATATAGCAGAATACTTCGTGCCCGAGCTCCGTTAAAATATCTCCATATATAGTGGTAAGGTGGTTAAAGATTACATACGGAAAGCTTTATAAACGGTTCAAGTGCATATTAACGTCAGCTTTATGAATTATCGCCAGTTTGTGCTGTGGCTCTGTATTAGTATGGCATAAAACAACATGAATATCCACTTAGTACGTCAGAATCTGCCTGTTAAATGATCAAAGACTCGTGCACTCACTAATCCGACCCTGCAGTAGACGTGAGGCGTGGAATCTGATTGGATTACGGAGCCCGAAACAGTTTCCGCCATTAAGGCATTCACAGAAAGTTCAACATCCGAAACATGAACCATTGGCGCCGCTGTACATGCGCCATTATCAAGCGAGCACCGGCGCAGGTGTGCCCAGATGATCAAAGGACACAGGCTTGTTGAAATTTGTGGGTGCAAGATGGTTGGCTGATCTGATACGGAGGCTAGTCTGAACGATGTCGGCGCGGCATGCCACTGAATATTGCGTAGATTGCATGACAGCTGTTCGTCTGTTTTAGCATGAAGAAGTATTTCGAACTCACTAATCGACTTCAGCTACATTTCATCTATTTATTTGGTTGATTTCGGCCTTCAAAAAAATTCAGCCATATTAATAGACTGCGCCTATTCGACAGACGAAAGTGTAAAAAACATTGACAAAGATGACCTCGTAAAGCAACCGTCTAACTCTGGGAGATCTGTCGATTTTTTCCGGGATACAAATCGTTTTGAATTCTACGTCCGGGGCTGCCGCTAAACGTTTCCTCAGAGGCTATTTTTGGATTTCCGTTATTAATGGGCACATGACTAAAACGTGCGAACATACTTATAAAAGCTTTCTCTTGATGAATGCTCAATCGTAGAACACATAATAAAGACGAACGCGACTAAATAGGATTTTTGTATGTAGCCGTATCGAGTCGCAGCAAGTTTACCTGGATATAGAATAACGCAACAATTACATCTTTTAACTAAAATATACATTTTAAGATTTACGTCCAATTCTATTAATCGTGCCGCGCCCGCTTTGGTACGAAACGAGTTGTACTTGACTTGCAGTTTTTTTTACTGAAAGAGGATGAAAAATTTCCGGAATTGTTTTTCATTCGGGCAGATTTTCGTATTTTGTATATAGTAGGATCCAAGTGTAAGATTACCATTGAAGTTATGAGGCACTTATTTCTCGATCTTCCCCTGAAGGGCGTACAGTGACGACTCACTGGCTTGGATTTTCCACTGGAATTTCCTGAAAACTTACAGCATCGAACTTGAACCACTTCACACGTTTCAGCAGACAAACACGTTACTTCTGAGGCCGGTTATACGCATACGACAGGGAACCTTACCTGTCAGCTGTGACCCAGGTTAAATTTCCATTTATTAAGAAGATAGAGGCCGTCCTCAACAGAGCTGAATTTAAAGAGGTCTTTAGTCATCTTGTCGGTGTGAAGCATGATGCGAAAAAAATCAATGTATACAGTCAGCTAACTAGTGACAAGAACGGTTAAATATATTTGAATTTTCCCGCTCAACTGGATCGATGATAATTACAAAGAACAGTGTATAGAAAATTCTTATATCGTACTTTAATAAATACTCATATGGAAACCGTCCAATGGAAATTTGCAAAACCATTTTTCCGCTGATCGAGAGCTACAACTGCAAATTGTAGTTCTCCGGCGACGTGCTAAAATCCTATACTTCACAAATGTGTGTTTCTTAATAAATTTAATAACGATTACTTGAAGACCTCTTTTCGCTGATTGATTTCAAGGACTGTGTGTTTCATTACCGAAATAAAGACCAATTCGTGATTTGAATCGAAATACGAAAGAACGTCTGCATTACGATGCAGACGCCGCAATTTTTGCCGCGTTTTTTAGGGGCGGTAAGCGAACAAGTGTTTGGTCGTAAAAGTCGAGTATGAAACGTAGCGGCTAAAACAAATCGGTCAGTGTGGAGCTAAATAGGTTATAAAAGTACAAGATTCGCTAGCAGAGTACGGAGGTTATTTTACCGAAGGGTCCGCCCGATTGCGTTAGTTAGAAGTTAACGCAGGCTATAAAATGAGACGATCTCTAGCCATTTTTCGCTAAATAAGCTTAACCTATCGATTCATAAAACGGCTAAAAAAGGAGTAGGTATTTCTACACTGTAGCTGATTGGTTGATATACAGTTCATTTATAATGCAGATATACCATGGTGAATGCATTGCAGGTCACCTTCAGCGTTAGAGCTCCATAGGCTTTTACGTTACCGTGAATACTAGATCTTAGAATGCTTCATTTGCGAATGGAGATTGTAGACCTTCCTTCAATATGCTAGAATTATTTTTTTAGTGCACCTTGATTTAGTAAATCTTTTTTTTTGTCACTTATAAATATTTGTCGTTTATCAGAACATTTATTATAGAGGAAATTGCCCTTACACCTGTCCTTGGGCTGACGAGTGGTAAAAAATGAAAAAGATTCGTTTTCTGTATTCCCCCACCGTCTCATAGTGCTGAGCTCATAGATTTCACTTAAATTACATCCAGCACGAAAGCAATGTCATCGATATGACTCACTATTGTGCTTGAGAACGCGCCCTTAAATTGGTGATCTGAATACAGCATTTGCCATCCAGAAGTGACCGGCAGAAGTGAAGATACGGTAAAAGATCTACAAGACGGACGTTCTGTGTTATCCGGTCGACCGCCAGCGTTGCTGGCTGTATACAGTCAAATAATCTGGTATTGTTCGAAAAGAAAGTGATGCGAAATACTATGTTTGAACTAATGAGTATCTGGTGGTCTTTCCACAGTGGTAGCTAATCTTACCAATGTGTCTTTACCACAGCGTTTTCGACGATAAGCACAAGGAGACGATTACGTTCCATCTAAGAACGCCTACTTTATACATTTATATAATCTGTGAAGTCCCGTTCTATTTATAAACAACTCAGATATTGATAGTGACACGATTTACTTTGCTAAATTTTCCAACTGGACCAAATGGTAGAAGGTAACTGGCTTCATTAGATTTCTTTTACAGTGCACGAAGCTGATTTGTTTACCCCTAGCTGAAAATTACATTGGCAAATAACATTACTATGATTGTTATATGGCTGTACATTAAAATTAACGGGTCTTTCAGCGTTATTAAACACGCTGTGTTTTGTTCTAGGAACGGATAGCGGCCTGAGTCCTCGAACGTTCTTTTGACAGTATCGATACATCATGTATTTGACATTTTCAGCTGGTCTTGCATCCGGCCTGAGGAGTCGGCACGAATCCTGATGCACAAAAACATTTGTAGCTTCTTTTCAGGTCGTAGCCGTGACGTACTGGCGCTTCCCTTGCATTCGGCAATACCCCGCACGTGATGCCGTCGGGCATCAGCTGATTGCCTTCATTGGATCCGCAATGTCGATGGCGTTCGACCAGCCAATATAAATAAACGTATAACAATTGCGTCATCAATACTATGATGTCTCGGGTTCAATTTCCAGGACATTTTGCTCCATGCCACAATAAAAGATCTAATGTTGCAGGAACGCTCGCTTACCCGTTTACAGTAACAGGTTAACGAATTACAACCAATGCTGGGAGCAGGCCACAATATTGAGCGCTGTGGTGAACGAAACGGGCTTCATTATGTGTTCACTTCGACACTTGAGTGCATAAAGCAATCGTGTGGTTGGTATTTTTCTACTTTCCATTCGTAAGGTGGATTTGGATAGTTCATTGCCACCTTGACATACAAGTCCGTTATATAACGTTTGTAGTACGTTTGCACAACGCCGACACTACACACCGTAACGAAATTTTGTCGTGTGTCTGATATCTGTCATCAGTGTCCGCTTCTCAAAAGAAGCTTGGCAGCACAGTGTCTTGAGCAGCTCCTTGACAACAAGATTAACAATTTCATATTTGGAACCTTATCTCGCTGATAGTACAACATATTACCACGCTGGTTTTGTTATCGAAGCACAGCAAAACGAATTGAGTAGTCAATCAAGACCCTTCGCTCACTCAAGAAACATGAGTAAATTACATACAAATCCTTTCAATTACAACGTACGTGATACTGTATGACTTACGAGATGTACATACGTAATGATAACATATATATATATCCTCACTACTCCTACTCGTACTAATGAAAAAGATGTAAACTACTGTTTTCAATACTCGATTAGGTTTACTTAAGATGTTCTGCCTTTAAAACGTATCGATCTATATATAATATTGAACGTCCAATTTTGCACGTGAAGATACCCTTGAGAGGAAGATCAGGCGGTAGCTTGTTTTCCCTCATCTTTAAGTTACGCCCATTAAACGTATTACCGTTGAACGTAAGCCATTATCCTGTCTTCGAACAAGGACATAATGCGTGAACCTCTCGGAACTGAACCTAGCCTTGACTATGAGGCCCTCAACGATTGAATCTTAGTTTGACAATTATGCTTCGTACTAACCTAACTATACAACAAACACATAAAAAAGTTGGCATGACCCTTGAACGTCTACTGATCGCAGTTGCGCGCAAGCTGACGTGACAAGAAAAGCTAGAGACGCTTGAGTCATGATAGCGAAATTAATTTTTTTAAAGGTTAATCAAAAGCTTCCATTGATTTAAAGGTTAGCGAAAATGTCCGCTGCCTTCTAGGCATCGATCCCCGTTCTAAAGTACAGCACATCAGTCTCATATATAAAAACACTATATCTGGGCCATATGTAAATCAGTGCAAATAGCGGAAAGGATGATGTAAGAAGTCATTAGGAGGAATGATTACGAAAACTGGTCATGCTTTACGTTCCGTATGCTGATCGAACGCCGGCGTCGTAGATGAAGGCATTGTGCAAGTTTCTTTGCTCTTGTCAAATCCATCAGGCTAGCCCATTGCAAACCCTTGAGCATGGCAGGCATTGGCCTAAAAAGCGATACCTGAAAAAGTCGTTTTTCTTGCATTGTTCATGACAGTGCTCTTCATCTGCGCCATTTGGACCCTGCATGATTCCGTCGCACGTCCCGTTTTCTGCTACGCGATGGCCGTCAAGCACTCGAAGAGCTGAACCCATTCGTTACGCAATGCTTTTTATCGGATCCGTATTCACAATCAATGTATAGGTCGCACTTAACGGTCAACGAAAGCCTGTTACCACTGTTACACGAATGGCAAGTGAGCCCCAATGGACGACACAGCGAAAGCACCAGTATCGCTTACTCTGTTCCGACTAGCTGTTCTAAGAAGGTCAACTCATATTGTAGTGTTAATTAATAATGTTAAATTCATTCCCTATGCTCATCCAATATTGAGCCATCATTTTGTTCCAAAAAGTGGTACTCTACTTTTAGTAAACATGTAAGTTAAGCCTACATCTGTATCCTATATAACTCGAATATGACGTGTTTGTGACTAGATTCTTCTATAGGTTCTTTCACCGTTAAGAATTAATAACAAACACACCAAACCGAATTTCTCAGAGCGGGGGGAAATCGTTTTCACAACGGTAAAATATGAGTTACGTAAAACACGAAAAAAAAAGATTTGATAAACATAAATTTCGTATGTCAAAGCAGTACTTTTTTTGAGCTGTAATGCTAAGGATGCTCTCAGACCATACGAGACTTCCCGAGGCTTTAGAATCGCATTCATTGACATACCGATGTTAGGCTGTGGATTCAGATCTTGAAAAAGATGTTTGTTTTATGCTGAAGCTATCGACGTAACTACTGAAAACGTCAATCCGATCCTATTTAATCTCAGCCTGCTTTTTGCGTGGGTTGTAATTGTCATTGCTCTGGAAGGAAAATAAGCTCACGGATTTTGTCCTGATCTCTCGAAACTTACTAAATTGAGATTGAAAAGGAACTAATAATATGTAGCATTCGCTTTTTCGGTTTCTGTTCTACCGAACTGTAATCACTGAGTAATGCCGTACTCGAGCTAGATAAAGGAACAAGGACAACGTAATAAAGGCAGCGCATACTTTTTCCACTATCGCAACACCTTTGTGTATGGGCCAGATGTTAGAGCGCTGACTGCAATGCCACCGACTGTACACGACCACTCGTATCGGAAGACGTGTTAATGGTTATCGAAGATGCAATAAGTTTTGCACCAGATTGAATAGAGTCTTACTATCTACAGGTACTAATTAACAAGTAATAAGCTATCAATGGTTCGTTTCGTTCCGTGGCTAGGCACATGGCTCATAGGTTTTGTAGGACAAATGTTTCTCTTTTTGATAAATAGAAGCCTTGACCTATTGAGCGGAAAGCTCTTGGCAACGTGTCTACTTTAGCACTCTACTTGCTGATAAGGTCCATTAAATGTATTTACGGTTACACAATACGCTGAGAACTTCGAGCATTTGTTAACAATTATCTACCATAGTCTCTCCGGCCACTTATATGGAAATGAAAACTACATCAGTGTAACGCAGAAAGACAAGTGTGCACGATCAGATATATTATGCTGCGCGCCGTTCATGACGCAACCGTATACTTAAATGACGTTCGTTTAACCCATTGCGGCGATCCGCGTTGTCGTCACACTCAATTGAATCCTCTGTTCATATACAAGGAACCTCTTCCATTTTACATTCGTCTGTTAAACAGTCAGCATTACAACAGTTCTTATAGTAACGCTTAACTCCATCACGGCACAGATCGTATGCTGTACGGTCTTCGTTTGCGCACGCTAAGTCGTTTCGCTTGCAACCGAATACAATGTCATTGAATTTAAACAGACTGAGCATATTAATAATCACCAATGTACTTCACGTAATCTTCGTGCCGTGTCTCTCACTGAAAAAATACATTGTCAATATTTTTGAGCCGTCTAAAATTTTCTGTCAACTGGCGCAAATTTTGAAATCAGCGTAAACGCTCACATTCAAATATCATTTTAGCTTTGAACCAGACTAGAGCTTCTCCGAAAAATAAACCGAGCTGCAAGGATTATCCTGTGCAGGATGTGTATACCCAAAGCGATGTTTATATAATCGGAGTACTTCGAAAATTCATTATTTCTGCATAATCGAAGACGCTGGAACGATTCGATGTTCCGCTTGAGATCATCCTCATCTCTCGCGCCATTCAATACCTATGGGATTTTGTAAACTGCGACCTTTTCAGAAAACAGTGCCATTGACGTTTCTACTAATTCCGTCGTACAAACCTGCAATTGTCCACTGTACTTCACCATATACCCTTTGGACCTAGCACTTTATTTTCGAATAGATACCCTTAGTCAAGCTCTGTAAATTGCTTTTTATGAAGCGATCTTTTACATTATTTTCATTATATTTTATTTTTGTTACATTTTTACATTATTTCAACGCCATATGCTCTACGTGAAATGATTTTCCTTGTTCTCCTGTTGTAGTTCCTGTAGAAATTTTCGAAATATATAGTAATATGAGATAATAAAAAGCGAAACACAGTTGAGCGTTGTAAAATTTACTGTATCTTAATTAATCAGACTCATTTGGGCGGTCGACCTGATCACTGAATATCAAAAATATCGATTGTTTGTAATTGACACCTGAATGAACCTCTACTGCAGTCGATCGTCTCATTGGAAAATAGTTGGTCTTCGCAGTCATTCCAGCCGTCGCATCGAGATACCTCATACGTTTCCGACGCGGGACACTTAAGATAATTGTTGTCCTCACTGCACTTCTTAGTTTAGGACTAATCAGTGGTACCTGCTTGACATCAGCAGTTTCAGCAAGAAACGGTATTCTTTCACTGTTTGAATCAATTTAGCATTTGTGTAGGTGCCATCGACATACAGATAAGAGCGTTTCTGGCCACGGCTGACATGATGTAACCCATCTTCTACGACATAGACGAGTACATGTCATAGGCATCTTGTATGTTCACACGTGCTTCCACTTTTACGGTTAGCTGCGGCAGCAAAAAAGCATGTGTAAGTTTTATGAAGGGCTAAACTTGCGTATTATTAAATTGATATCTAACAGGTTTCAACGTTTAGCTCTGAACAAAGACATGCAGCCTTTTATTCATATTAGGGCAACAAATCAATTTATGGTATATTCGCCGTCATTTCCAATGACCTTCTTCCTTCTCTTGGCCAATTCGGAAATTTTTAAATCTAGTCTTGAAATACTTGTCGATTTGACATCTTGTTTACCGTAAAATGTACGGTTAATAATTTTCCTCTGCGCTGATTAAAAAAGGTTCTACTCAGGTTCTTGCTGGGCGATTTTCACAGTCTGTACCATGTGTGGCTTGGCATTGCCATAGATATGGATTATCTGGCCTCGCCTATCCGGTCACTTCTGTAGGATAGCCTCATTCACTTGATTTTCCTTGGGCATACGCAGACCTTGTTGACTAGTGTTTTTTGCAAGCATTACTTCGGGTATAAGGCCCGTACTGTTTCATCAAGCGCAAATCATCGTTCTTTTAAAATGGATATCTAGTTTAACTCTCGGCTTAGGCGTTTCTTTCAACGCTATTTATTCGTTCTTCTGTTTCAAATGGTCAAGGGAACACCACTTTCCAGTGATAATGAATTTATCATCGTGGTTGCGTGTTGGTCGGAGCCAACTAATGCTGAGACGCAATGGAAGTCCGTGTTTCTTTGTAGTGCTCACTCAGCTCATTGACCTATTTTTATCTAGCAAGTTCGATAAAGTGCCTGTCGATCGCGAATTCCTTACCAGTTGTCTTCAAAGTTCCCTTAGTCGGTCCTCATGGGTCTTAAATGGCTGACCGAACCTCTAGTTACAAGATGCCATTCATGATCTTCGCAAACAAGTTTTAAGCGGTCTTCTTAGTTAGAGAATTGTCACTGTGTACGGCGCAATCATCACATGCTATGTTGGCAGGTGTTTGGTCTAGGCCAAAAGTGAAACAGGGTAGATGTCGAAAATGCACCTTTTTCGCTTAAGACGTTTATCCTTGAAGCCTAAAATTACGCTTATTGCAGAATTAAATTACAATGGATTTACGAAAGAGAGAGAACCATGTGGAAGGAAACAGAAAGCTAAAAGATAAAGAAACGTTAAATACAAGCGGAAAGTACTTTTGTTCCAAGCCAATAAAGAGTGAAACAACTCACTTAATTTTTTACAAATTTATCAAAATTTTTTTACGCATTCAACATAGCTTGAATATGCTTACTAACTTCAGAACAGCCATAACGTGTTAGCGCTAGCGTTAATGCCAGGAGACAAAAATATACAATTACGCATTACAGCTTACGCCAAGCAAAACGAAAGTAATAAGCTATCGTAAAAGTTGAAGATATTATAAGCAGAGGTGTATGCTTTCTTTATAGGGGCGGCCAACTACAAACTTGACTTTTTGTGTTGTTCTATAATTAAAAAAACATAAAGCGTTTCGACGAATGGCTGTAATATACGAAGTACATTCGCTTTCTTCGCAAGCCGAAGGTGAAAGGAAAAACACTGATGGACTTGAGCGTCCTAAGGGTTTGTGTCTATTTGTGGTCAGCATTTGTCCAATTTTTTTGCTTCTAACTGAAAAGAGTATATCGGGTGTATTGTTTTTCTCACTTGTATGTCTACTGTCTAACAATAAAGTGTATCCTTCAAAGAATACTTAATCTTTTCTTAAAAAAATGAGTAAGTTTTCGTAAAGAATGAAGTTATTCATTTATTACACACCCCTTTAAGATGGAGATAAAAATAATATGGCCACGGTAGAGTGGCGTTTCCGTCTCATAACCGAAAAAGAGGCCATCTGTATTATTAAAAGCGTAAACATTAATCTAAATTTTTTTTTGTCGATAATATCCATTCTCATTATTTTTGTCCCTCTAGAGAGACTCTCGAAGCGTTTCATTGCGAATTATAAGACAGGCCCAACATTTTGCGTTTATACAAATCTAGCACTTTGTGAACTTCCAAACGGGCATCAGTTTCACTAATTTTAAATTGTCTACACAGTTTTTCAACGTCTGCAAGGACAGTTTAAGACACCTTCTTCTCAAAAATTGCATTTTATTTTTTTTTTTTACAGTATCTTTGTCTAATCGCATCCATATTTGGTGTTTTCGACGGGTTTAGAAACTTTGGATTAACTATAGTGTTTCCTTCGCGTCAAACGAAGATGGAACATACAGGATGTATGTTTATAAATCTGACGTATGGACATATTTCTACGTACACTTCAAGAAATATTTCTATATAATATCCAATTATTTTGCAGTCGAAAGGACGCTCATACCTGTGCACGATGTCACAGTAACCTCCGCTTAAAACAACGGAGACATTAAAAATATTAAGACCTTTCAGTAAATCAAATGCTCGGCTATTTCAGGCAGGGTTTGGCCCCTCCAAAATCCTAAAGGGGCTAACACCCGTCCAGGTATCAGTCATTGTAGCATACATGTCTTCATTGGATTTTTTGAAAAACAGCTTATTTGGAATATCATAATAGACGAAAACAGCTGCATGATAGACATACAGTCACTTTAAACAGTTAAATCTATACTAACGTAATTGCTAAATTAGTTATGTCAGAAGTAACAGAATACAAAGATACACTTCTTTAAAACAGGAGGACGTTACTTACAATTAGAAGACCCGTCATCTTTATTTAACCTTTCTATAGTCCTCCTTTTTAACGCACGAATGTTTTGTCTGCTTTAAGGTTCATTTCACATAAACCCTAAAATAAATTTTCAGAATTATTTGATCCGATATTTGTGATGTTTATTTTGTAAGTTTACATCTGTCGTGCAGCTTCTGCGTAGGCGCAGCCCAATTTCGTCAAATCATTTGTTCAGCCCAAATGAATCTTTTTGTGCACAGTTCCAGTTGCCATGTTTTTAACGCAGGAATGTCACACTTCACAACAGAAATTGTGAAACTTTTACCTGGTTACACATAGAACAGTTAGCAGAATTAGTTGACTGTGGAACAAAAACCAAGTGATTAACGACAAAGTAATTAAAAATGAGCTAAACTCAACTTGATTTAGGAAGGAATATACACAATAAATGTATACTGTAAATTTCTTTACACAGACACGTTCAAAGCTAATAATTAGAGCGTCCTCTGCCATCGACGTATGCTGCCATCTGTATACGTCCTTTAGGGCACTTCTGGTGGCCACCTTCCCTTATTATAGCAACACTACTATTTTGGCGACCTTGATCACATTTAACTATAAACTAAGGTGGCCTTTAGAATATCTACATGCTCAAGAAGTTACTGAAAAGTATGCCATCTTATCTATCTTTAGGGTCAATCTCTAAAGGCTTAATCGGTGTGCGTTACATTACGACGGCCTCTCTACCCCTTTTAACGTCGATAATAAGTAGACGATAGTTCCCTCGGCTTTCGTGAACAACGTCATCGACAGAGTAGTACGCGTGACTACGGACAAAACGTTGCCGATGTTTGCATAGTCTAGTTTTGCGATCATCCGTTCGACAAACCTTGAGCAGATCTTGATGATTTTTACGGATCAAGCCCAACGTTCTCTTGCCATTCGCCACAATAGCGGTTGATCCTGTAAATAGCATAAAGCCAATCCGAGCTGTCGAGAAGCGTGAAGCCTTGAATGTTAGACTTACGACTCCGATAAAGTCGTCTCCTGTAAAGCCGCCAAAGCTGTTTTGTCCCTCAAAAAGGTATGTGGGAAACTATCGATGTTAGCAACAGTTAGCGCACCTATACCGGCGTCATGCTTGGGTATCAAAAACATATAACGTCTTCCAAGTATGTAGAGCATAATTTCGCAATTTTTCCACGAGAATGTACAGAGTGTATTATTAGCAGAATGTATATAGTGTTATTTTTAGTGTCGATGCTTACGACAAAATTTTTTACATCAACATGCAACGAAATAATTAAATCCGGTAACACGTTGCCAGCGGCAATCGTTTCCGTTGCACACATCCCGTTGTTGATAGAATAGTAGAAAAACAGCGACGGACGCTTTCCGTGCCGCATCGGCTCTTTAAAGTTATGCATGCAGTCAGAAATTTTTATTGCTAGTTCGGTACGACCTGTCTCGTTCACATCCGGCTAACGATACCAAATATATATTAGCGGCGCTACACTATTGCACCACGTTCCATTTACGGGTCTATGGTTTTTACCGCAAAAGCATTTGTATCCCAGTGAAAAACATCACTCGTCAGCCATTGATCAATACAAGAAATAGCTGTCGACCTCCGCTGCGAGAAGAACATCGAAAACCGTAGTTACCTTTAGGAGGTACAGGCTTTCGACACCCACTACACGAATGCGCTCCAACTAATGAAGCCCCGAGGCGCAGACTCACACTAATTCGTACAGAGTCGCCATCGGGGAAGAGCGTAGTAAGAAAATGAGATGGTAACGTGCGCAACCATACTTCCGCGGCATTTCTTGTAACTGCACCAGGCCGAACAGATCTTCTTGGGCTCTCTTGGTGCCCTATCGCAAAAAGTCTCTTGAGTCCTCAGTAAAGCTTATTGAAGCTTCAGGCTCATTGGAATTGCTTCCTCCCGAGGGAAATGCGCTAACGTATCTGGTTCTGATCAAAACTGTGGCAATAAAATCGGCATGTACAACGGCCGCCTCCAGTAGGTAGGCCACTAATGCAAAGTACGAGGTGTATCAAACATCAGCCAGTTAATAAATACTGCTATATCTAACCCTGTGTGGGCTTCAAGTGGGCTGTGTCATCGCGTAAGAGTTGCATATTGAGAAGTTCTTTTAGCCTACCCATAACAACAATATTATGCAAGAACAATAGTATAATATGCTATTGCAAGCAACTTTATTTCTAGGCTAATGAGACGTAAATACCAAAGAAAGTGCTAAGAGGCTATATATATATATATATATACTACATAAAAGGAGAATGTCCCATACAATGGCGCGAAACCACATTTGTTTCATCCAAGCAGATCCGGATCGACATTTGATTTTTGCCTATATTATCACTGTCACGTATAACAAGCCATTTGAATTATTAGTTTTGTTACAATGGTATGTAATTTTCTCTATTAATGCCTCACGCTGTAATCGCAGTGTGAATTAACTCACATAAAAAAGACTATGATTTTTTTCTCCCGGTAGTTTCAAATCTTTGCCAGTCTCTATGTGATCTAAGCAACCCTGAATGTTTGTTTATTGCAATGATAAATGTATCGCCAATATATTAATGGTTCATTGTTACATTACATATACATACTAGCACTGAAACTGACCTACAGACACGACGACTAAGCTCACCAGCAACAATAAAGTGTAAACACAAAATCGTTGTGCTGAGAGACCCAACAGCGCCCGCAAATACGCCATATTGTTTGCGGATCGACTAGAAGGATTAGAGCTTCGCTATAGAATCTAATCTTCTAAGAATTCGTGAGTCCAGAGCCGTGAATGGCAGTCAGCCATTTAGCTTACAAGAGGTAAACTCACTAATAAGAAGCACTTCCTTTGAAAGCAATCGCCATGTCTCTAATCAGTGTCATAGTACAAGCACGTTCGCTTAAGTACGTAACTTAGACGAATTCTCACATATCGACCGTTTACAAACTGTCCTAAGAAGATACTTAGCTTGATGAAAATCTACTTTTGATGTTCTTTTACGTGTACACTACCAAAACAAGCTTGGAAATCGTATTACTTCTGTGGGTATGTAGGTGTACCCGGATGGCGAATCGGCAGCTATTTTTCCGTAAAAATCGATTGCGTCTCAACCTATGTTTTGCCATACGTATGTTGTGTCGGGCTAAAGTAACCTGTGCACTGTAGGATATCATCCTTGATAGATAAACCCGCGTCTAAAGGAAGTCGTCAAGGTATGGGTCTATGGGTTTGATAAGTTCATTATAATGCTAAAAAAATAACTAACATGACTGTTTAAAACCGACATTTATTGCGAAATAACAAAATATATTTACCGATAAAATCATTAACTAAAGATTTGATTATAAATCGGCAGAATGCATCCTATGTGCGAGGTAAATTCTCAATCAAGCCAGTGAGTAAAGGTTCTGATCATCAGCATCTCAAGTCCATTCCATTAACAAAAACGTCGGTCAGTTAACGAAAAGAAAGTATTTCCCTAATCTTGAACAGTCTTCAGGAACAGAATTAAATCTTGATCTCATAATACAATAGCTCCGTTGAGACGTATTGTCCAAAGCCAATGTTGCGTAAATTTCTTCGTAATGAATCTATAAGTGGGCGAGTGCACAGCCATGCTGCGAATCAGCATAGGCCGCCCATCCGCCGCCAGCGGAAAATACCCTGCACTACAAAAAAATCATTCTTATATGATGCACTAGATTTTAATATAATTGTTCATGTTTCAATTTTTTGTTCATTAAATGAAGGGTTTGTTTAATGTATCCTTCTTGCTCTAGTTTGTCTAAAAGGGCGAACATTATGTAGTATGTATGCTTTCACGTGTTTTACATTCGATATTCATGCCGGTAGGCATTACTTTACACACCGCTGGCTCCCAGCACGAAATAAGCTGTGTCTACGCCCACTTCCGAACCTAGACCATTACATGTCGCTAAATTCAGTAGAGGGACACGTTACTCGTTGCGTTATCACGGGGACGTACAGAACACGTAAGAAAAAATCAAATAGGCAGTAGCACACCCATTCGGGGGTTGCTTTTTTGGATTATGTTCTTATTTTTTTTATGTTTAATAGACAACGTGTGTGCATTATTATAGCAGTGATAATAAAAGTCTTGTAAGTAGAAACATCACGTGTAAGGATGGTTCCTTGAACTTAGTATGATTGTGGCAGTTCTCTTGGTAGTTGAAACACAGACGGGCATAGACAGACTTCGTTTCGAGCAGGGAGCCAGCCGTCTAAGAGAATGTCTAACGGCCGTACCGGACGTAAAACACGAAACACAGGAAATGACTACATAAAAGGCGGGTTCTTAATGCACCAAAATAAATTAGATTAATTAACAGATAGTATGTAAAGTTTTTAGCAGGATCTGCAAAGGAATAATTTTAGAGTAGCCGAACTAATTTTTACTGTGATCAATTAAATATGATTCATGAATTATTAACTTAAAATGACTGATTACAGGTAACTATAAAGGTTCCAAGGTATTATCCGATTTGATTCGATGTGAGCCACTCCAGCAATTATTATTGCCTACATACACGCCTTTAGTGCAGGTCTTTAAGGAAGCCGAACATTTCTATATTCTTGTGTCATATTAGAAATATTTTACTTTTAGCAAAGTTTTTTTTTGCTTTAGTTTTAATAGCGTAATAAATTACTAAACCAGTTATGAAAAAATTGTTTTTAACTTCAATTGAAAACCTTTACAAATGTGAACCCGTCAGCGAGTCACATCCCGCCCAGCCAGCGACCAGTTTGTTATGTACATCAGTAGAAAATTTCGGGAACCTTAAATTCTCCTGTAGAGTAGAGTCGACCTGTAAAATGGCGAAAGTGTTATAAATTAATTTTAACATGAAATGTGTATTTATAATCAGTCAATTCTGATTCTTCAATAATCGTCTTTGTTTTGATGTGCCTATTTGTAGAGTATTGCAAAGCTTGTTTTCCAAGTCATGGACGTGCATTCCATTTCTTTTCTTGTTACGGGAGAGCAACTATGGACATTCCGTCTCACACTTGGCGCCTTATAACGGTTCACTCAATAAGTCGACCCTCTGCGCATCTAGTCAGAGTACGACTGGGCACATTTGCTGGTTCTCGCTTGGCATCTACCATCAAGTGTTTTGCTTGATTTGCGCCACGTTTTGAACCGGCTGGACAGATCTAAAGGTAAAGTGTTTTTGTAGCAGGCCGATTGTGCGCTACGCTTGTGAAAATGGTGCTGGAACTCGATGATTTTCGTGATGATATAGGTGGATCTGCCGAAAGGATTCGCAAAAACCAAGCAAATCGCTTTAAAGACGTCGGACTCGTCGACAAGGTAACATAGTCTCCTGTTATTCGAATGGTTCATAGAAGACCGCTTTCGACTGCAGCTGACGTAACTTGGAGTAAGCCAGCCCGCCAGCTTGTATCTAGACAACTGGGCTGGTCTTTAATTCATATGGGTGTAGTTAGAAACAAACAATTGGGCTGGAAAGAAATACCGGTGCATATTATAATTGAGCTATAGAACCATTTATTGATTTGCGTCTGTTTAGTTTTAGGTTTATTATTATTATTAAGTGTAGGCATAGCGTACCCTAGTCATCATCCGCCTGCGTCGATTTATGTAATACTTACTAACTATATAAAAATAGCATAGCCGAAATGAATCGTTTTATTAGATGATAACGCTATTTTGAGTAACGATATGTCTTGCGATTTACTTTCATTTTGTCCTGTTATAATCTCAATCTCCCTTCAGAGATGTTAAAAGCCTTTTATAAACGGAAATGCCACGCTGTATAAAACACCACTACAGCTGTTGTTCTATGGTTAAAAAGAAAACTTGGTGGAGCTTCTAGTTTCCATTGGTTATTGCATATCCTTTTTCAAATAAACCTACGAACAACTAAAAAAATTAACAAAGATAATAATTCGGAACATTTCACATTGTCTATTCTTACTGTATTAAAACGATTCGTATGTGTTTATAATAGTAATAATAAACACGTATAACAGTCTCATCCCAACCGCTTTGTTCAGTCGTCACTATGATTTAAGCGCCTAGTTGTCAAGCTACCTAAGTACGTCCAAAATCAACACTATGGGGGGTGTAAATTAACACAAAGGAAATAGATTGTAAATGATTTGTGCCTTTGTGGCCAAATCCAAAAATGGATCTTGATGACACAATTTAGCAAACCTTAGCTGTTCCTATGCGCGACTTGGTAAACGTTCCCGTCAACCTTTAACATGTAAAATCACATTTGTACAGTACAACTATAGGGCGATTGCGGGTGACCAGAACATTTGAGGAGAAGATTATTTTAAGATTTAATTTCGTTCGTTTAACGAAATCCCGTAGCGTCAGGTATACAGCAAAATCAAATGTAACTAATTATCAAAATTTGGTGACAGTATTACCCAGTATGAGTTACGATGTTACATTGAAATTCGACAAAACGCTTAGGAATTGATACCGTATATTTTCACTATCATATAAGACTCCTATACAGGTTTAGCTCATTGTTGCCGCCTACGAGTGTAACTACTTGAGGCTTTCCTGAAGTTCTTTTATTGTGTATTCACTTCAGGTCGTTGAGCTTCACAACGAATGGCGACAACAACGGTTTATCCTCGACGAATGGAATCGATTGAGAAACACATGCTCAAAGGCGATCGGGGAAAAAAAAAAGAAAAAGGAGCCTGAAGGCGAAGCATGCATTTCCGGCGATTTCGCATTTAGCCACGAACTCCAGGCGGACACCATTCGTTCACTTACTGTCAACCAGATAAAATCCGTGAGTATTCATACAGGTCAATTTTGTGGTGCAAACTGTGTTATGTAACGCTTCTAAAGAACTATATATTGAAATCTGTACTCATATTTTGAGTTTCAGGCAGCTTCTTAATTATATAATATATAACGTTATCCAAATCTGAAAATATACGATGTTGTTTCTGTTCGAAGAGTGCGCATAAGGTTTCGACAATGCAAGCACCACATCGCGGCCTGTGTAATAGTGAATTTTAGTGCTAAAGCAACCCTGAATACATGTTATAAAGCTGTTTTCTTTCTCAATACCTGCTTGTCAACGGAAGTATATTAACACGTCCACTGGTATCACACACTGGTGGTAAACACACTGAAAATGCCTACTTTAACGCATGTTTGTGATTTCAGTTTTAAAGTTTTTCGCTGTTTTGTGTTTTGGTTTAACTCCTTTTACCGAGTGCTTTACTCGTACTCCTTACCAATAACACTGCCTTATATCTAACACTACACATTTTTCTGTGTAATTACAATTTATCAAAGCTGGTCGGAAAGGTGGCAGACGCCATTGAAAAGACAAATAAGCGTTTGGTCGAGCTGGAAGAAGAACGCAATGAGAATCTTCGTGAGGTCGCCAATTGGCTTGGCGAAGGAGTCGTTATTTCAGACAATGAGGACAACAATGAAGTCATCAGAACGTATGGAAATTGTACAGTAACGAAGAAATACTCGCACGTTGACCTAATCGTTATGATTGATGGAATGGACGGTGAACGAGGAACTGTTGTTGCTGGCGGCCGTGGATATTTCTTAAAAGGTGGGTATAACCAACAAACGTATAAAGTAGCCAATGTTACCAATGGGCTCTACTACCAGAGTTATATGGTGCTATTGCTTTATTACGAAGTCACCTAGTGACACAGAGGCGGATTCTAAAAGGTGTACGTACTGGTAAACGCGTGAAAAAAACGGAACTTTCATATCGTTACTGCTATAAGGTTCAAACTTACGTTGATATAGGTCCAGCTGTCTTCCTCGAACAAGCACTACTTCAGTTGGCTCTCCAGACACTTCTCAAGAAGGGATACACGCCTTTGTATACGCCATTCTTCATGAGAAAAGCTGTTATGCAACAGGTGGCTCAGCTTTCGCAATTTGATGAAGAATTGTATAAAGTGATCGGCAAAGGCAGTGAAAAGGCTGACGAGAAAGAACTGGACGAGAAATACCTTATAGCGACCTCTGAGCAGCCAATATGTGCCTTCCACCGGGACGAATGGCTTGCTCCACAGGACCTACCGATTAAGTACGCCGGGTTGTCTACCTGTTTCCGTCAAGAAGTCGGCTCCCACGGAAGAGATACAAGCGGCATCTTCCGAGTTCATCAATTTGAAAAGGTTGAACAATTCGTTATTACCTCACCGAATGATGGTGAATCGTGGAAAGCATTCGATGAGATGATTGGCAACGCTGAAGGCTTTTGCCAAGCCTTGAACCTGCCGTACCGCATAGTAAATATAGTGTCAGGTGCGCTTAACAATGCCGCGGCCAAAAAATTCGATCTTGAAGCGTGGTTCCCAGCCAGTGGAGCCTTCCGAGAGCTCGTATCGTGCTCAAACTGTTTGGACTATCAGTCAAGGCGCTTACTAATACGTTATGGGCAGACGAAGAAAATGAACGAGAAGGCACAGTACGTACATATGCTGAATGCGACGATGTGCGCAACAACTCGCGTGATTTGCTGTATACTTGAAAATTACCAAGAGGAGGATGGTATTCGAGTGCCTGAGGTTCTTCGGTCATGGATGCCTGAACAATACTGCCAGAAGATTCCTTTCGTAAAGCCGGCACCAATCGAAGAGGAGGCAAAGAAAAAGGCAAAGAAGTAACCCTGGGACCCCATTAAGGATGCTAATGATTACATCTTTAGTTTTGCTTCCGTATTATCAAATTATTTTTACTGTATGACAGCAAGCGAGAATGCATAGTGGGAGGAGGTGTAAAAGTAAGTGACGTGAAAGATGTGTGGGTAATAAAAAACGTCTTGAGAAATATCTTCATTGTGTTTTCTTTGCCCGATAAAAAATATCTTTCGGTTTATATTTGACCATATACATGAAATATTTTCAGTGCGTTTGCTATTTTTGACAAATATAAAAAGGTAGTTGTCGCCGCGAATTCTAAATAAACTACTACTTCGTGCGTGATATTCAACATACGTAGTTTTGAAGGACAACTGCGAGAAGAGACAAACTCGACTTAGGAAAAGTCTGAATATACACAACTTTGTCTTTCCAGTAATTTCGTTTGCTACGTGTCTCGCCGGGAGGCTGGTAATTTCCGCTTTGAGTCCAACTCTGTTACATATGGACGTTAGAATCGACATAGTGCGTTTTCAGAAGCATCTTGTACAAAACAACTAAGAAGAGCCACATCGCGAAACTAGTACAATGACAATCTAAATTGTATCGTGTTATGCCGAAGTATTTTACTAGAGAAACAAAGGATCTCAAAGCATCTCATTCCGATTCGAGTTAAAATTGCAATACCGCGACTTTCCGTTGCTTAAACCGACCAAAAATTTATTCAGTAGTACACTCATTTTAGCGTTGATTAGCTATCCCGTAAGAATTTATTTACCTTGACTTCCTTTGATTAACGTGAATTTTTGGCTAATTTGATGGAACCGCTTGGTCGGTAGTCAAGACAAAAACTAATTTCGTAGTTCCACACTTTGTTCAGTATCTAAAAATAGTACCTCTATTCGAAAAGCAATTCTACAAATCGCTATTGGCTCAATGGCCGAAAACCAATACAACTTTCGGTGCAATTACTTTCACAGGTTAGTGTCCAATCGTATCCTGCTGTTGTATGTGAGCTTTAAACATTTATCATCAATGCAGCAGCTTATGTTGTTTATCGTCAGTTCATTTCTAAACATTTTCATGTGTTATCATGCTAGCTTCTTAAGACACCATGGTGGGTTCCTTCATCCACAACAGTATGGCAGAAGTCAAATTCTAAATCTACGGTTGCATAGTGGCATAGAGCTATTTTCGGTAGAAATCTGCAATATAGGCTATCAGTCCAAAATAAATGTAGCTAACCTTCCTAGCCTTCTTAATGTAGATTGTTGCTTGCTTCCGAGTATTGCGACGCACGAAATATATTACAAACACATATTTATACATGCACTATTTTATTGACTAGGTAGGTAAAAATCTCATTTTAGTCTCATTTTTTTTTATAAAAGGCTCATTTTACTTAAACACAACCGAGACGAATATACATTAAAAGTGAAAGCACCTTATATACAAGATAAACTCAACGGAACGATAATATTCAAATAAGCACTTTGTTTAAAATGCCCACAGACGTAACTGAAATGTTCGTCAAAGATATGTTCATTACAATATCGCGAAAATGCGCAGCTTCAGCTAATCCATAATATCTTAGCTATTTGCTATTAAGTTTTAGGCAAATTCGCCATCTTTCGCGGTGAATCTATCGGTTTGGTTGCGTGCCTGTTACTATGAGTTCCAAGTGAATTTCATCTCTTTTCTGTACAATGAGTGACTCTCTATCTTCATGATATGATGCTCACTGATAACGAAATGCTCTCAACGTACACAAAACGTTCTATTTCCTGCAATTGATAACCATCAAATAGTAATCATTAAAAAATTACACAGTAAGGCGAAACACATTCGACGATATTAGAGTACATCAAAAAACCATTAACATGGATCTAGATGATTCGAACGATGACTTCGTCGCGGGATCGAGCAGACGAGCTAGAAGAAGGCTTGCTAAGGTTCATATCCGAACCTCCTCCGCGTAGGATCCCCAACATCAACAACAACAGTTGGCGCTATTTGCAGACCTGGGCTTGAATCGTTAAGCAAAAATCAGCCTCTCTGCCGGGAGTGTCGTCATAGCAGCAGACGGTTCAGAAAAGTGAGTGCGGCACCTTGACCACAGTAGAGCAACAGCAACGATGACAACATAAGCGGGGAGAAGTGTTATTGGTAGCCGCAGTACACACAGACAGCCGTAATAGCAGTTGCAGCAGCTGCTGCTGCACTTGTGTGAACGAAGTGACTACCAGATAGCGAGTATTTGTGTGTGCATTGTGTTGCAGGTGCCGACCGTGATCGTTATCATGTCGATGGATGGTAACTAATACAGTACTCATCCCGTGTCGAATTGACGGCTGAACGGCGTCAAAAGATCTTCTCCTGTTAGTGTTTTTCTTTCAACGTTCTGTGTGACTACAAACGTCTTACAGATCACTCAAGCGTTATATGTTGACAGCCAGCTCCAGCTAGCTGGGACGCCCATGGCAAAGGTGCAATTTGTTATGGATTTTAAGATCATTCATTGGCTGAGTGCGAATTTCGCTACTCTGCAGTCACAAATCATGTACGGGGCAAACAATAAACCGTGAGCAGGTCATAACGAGAGCTCGGGTCCAGGTGGTTACAACCGACGGGTCAGTTGGGAACTGCAACTACAATCGACGGGGAAAGGAGCAAAGGAGAACGAGATGGCAGACAGTGAATCGGTCGGCATTGCCTCGCCCCAGCCAGTAGGTTTGGTCAAAAAGTGTTCTGTATGTGCTGCTGAAGTCAGCATTAAATCCGAACCGTTTCTGTTGCCGTGTCTGCATACGGCATGCAAAGCGTGTCTTCCCGACGATCAATTAACGGTAAGCGAAAATGCGAATGTCACACACGGAACGATGACGGCTATTATGACAAACTGAAACAGCACACGTCGTTTAGATAGTCAATAGCATGACGTGCTACATATGTAAGTTAAATCATGCGCACTTGATGCGAAATGTTTTATGAGATGCGTGAGAGCACTAAACGCCGTATCTGTTTTTATTATTATCATTGGCGTATTCCATGAAAGAAACTTACTGTATTATTACAATAGGTGTTCCAGCCTTTTTGCAATAATCGCCTGTGAACCTGCCTAATAGTACGCTCTTAGGCCATTGCAAATACTGAAGTTAAATTTCTTTTATTTCAAGTTATGCGCGGGCTGTGGAAGCCGACGCGCGGACAGAGGAGCAATCAATGGTTTCTCATAACGCTTATTTTTGTGTAGCTCGTGTATTACCATAAATATGAGACATTAAACATATTCGAAACGAGGTTAATTGCCTATATACACCAGCAATTCGGGGGACAATTTGTTAACTTGGATTACGGGCGAAATAGAATATAATTTCGTTTACTTGATGTGGTTTTTGCTGGTACAGTTAGTTAATGCATGGCCAGTTAACTGGTTTGCTAAATACGCGGTCGATCTTGAAAGCATGGTTGAAACTGGTGTACTTTAGTTCACAACAAGTTATCCCAGGTAAATTAAACTTAGCTTAGTTTCATCGTAGTATTGTGTAAAACAATAAAACAACACATTTTCTTGTACATAGGCTTCTCAGACTCGGCAGACTCAGACCTACTTGTGTAACCATTGGCAAAATGACTCATCTAATGCGTGCACCTTATCTATTGACTCATAGAAACCAGACGTTTAATTTGATATTAAAGGCTGAAGTAATGTTTGGGATGACTGTTCTACATATAAGCGACTCAGTTTTATTTTAATTCAGTTTGGTAGTTGTAGTAATACATAGTAGTAATAGCGATAAAGTATCCGATAAATATTTTATCAAATCCCTCAAATCAAACGGATATTTTATGATTTTAGAAATGCAAGTGTCAAAACAACTTCTGATAAGCTATCAACGCTAATGCTCTTGATATCACGAAAAAATAATATTCTATGGCGCTTTTCTTGTTTTATATGAACATAAAATTCGTGTTAGCCACAAGATTATCAAAAGAACTTATTCCCATTATTACCGCTCTTAATAAAAGGACACGAGATGCCAAAGCTTGTCCGCAATAAATTATACCGTGGATCCCTTGAAGTGTTACAAATTCCTAGTGAAATACGCTAATGGATTGAGATTTATAAGGTCTCGAAATTGATTTTTTATATGCATATATATGACGCAGTGGCTAAGGCGACCGAACTTCTAATTGAGAGACCAAGGAGTCGTTCGGTGGAGTTTCACCTACCACACACACTACACTACGTTTGTAATTAAGTGTTATATACATATATATGTATTCAGTGCTACAATGACGAGGTTCGACCGCAGGAGGCTAACCAATGATCGGCTGGCGCGATAATCTTATACATTAAAGATTGGCCGGAACCGAAGATACATTTATTATAATTATATAATATCTACGTCCGTTTCACTCATGTACGCTACCGGGCGAATTGCCTTCATCATTCGCCAAATCTCGCCGGATATCTCGTATGTTGGCCGTGACATGCCGCAGCCAACGTGTACCGCACAATTCGCTTCTTGAGAGTACACCTTGGGTTGAACCATGGCGGCACGTTCCGTGATGTGTGAAGGTGCTGGCGTGGAAGACGCGAGAATACAAGGATATGGGAATTATTTTTTAAGGAGCTGCATTCCCTGGCGAATGCAGACAAGGGTCTCTGCTTACAGCTTGGATATTAAACGACCAATCCCTTGGGCTCACCGCAACTCCGGCGGCTCCTCTAACAGCACGACCTTGAACAAAATCGAATGTAGTTATGCCTAGGACTCCGCTGACTGTAATATTTACTATGAAGACGACCACTGCGAGCATCGCGAAGACGGAGAAGCCGGGCGATTTCAGGAGATGCACGAAGGGGCGCTTTCTAACCATCCAAACCACCCGCGCCATCAATTCGTTCGCTTGTGGGTGGACTATGGCAATTTTTATATGGAAGGTGATAGAGCGTGCCAGATAATGCCGCACGCAACGGCTCCGCAAGTATCTGGCGTCATATGTAGATTGCGTCCATCGACCCGTAGCAGTCTTGAAGGGTGGGAAGGACCTCTACCACGTCGGCGAATAGCAATGAAAAGATAAACGAAACGAGTACAATAGTCTGCGCTCTCTAGCACCGACGGAGGCGCCTCCCTAGGGGCACGCGCCGGCCCCATAAAATAGAAGTCTGTCTTTTAGAAAAGACGCCTGGGGCAGGTGTTGCACGGTTTTGTCCGCTGACTAGCGCCGCATTTATGGATAATGCTCCCGGGTCGTTGTTTGGACGCCTCTCTGAAAAGTAACTGATTGCCTTGGTGGCAGAAACCAAATACCGACGGCTTGGCCAATTGCAAAAAGATAGAAGTCCTGCGGATCGGAATAATACATGGTAGCTTCTCGTAGCAAAAATTGACCGGCCATTTCATCCTTCATAGCAAGATAGCTTGATATTTCTTTAGAGCATGGCCACCACCGGGTCGAACACAAGCTTGCCAGCTAATGTGCTATAAACGATTCGGTTCCTGTATGCAGTTTTGGCGAAGTCCCGTACACACTGGCAGTTATAAGACATTAGCTTCAAAAAATCGTCGTAAGTAATGGACGGTATTGGGTGGCGCTAAAGATCCTGTAGCTGAAACTTTTTTTTGGATGATAGGAAATTGGATTGTTGGATATGTACTTACTAACTAATGTGTCCATTCACTACAGGTACAATGTGGACATTGCGAGCAGGCTTTCCCGCCGAGTGCTGCCATTCGCCATCTTGTGCTTCTCGAACGTTTGGAGAAGGATTCGCCCGAAGAGGAAGCAGGCTCGGAAGAGGCCGGGCCGAAAAATCTCTGCACTTCATGTGACGAAAACGTCGCCGCTGGAGGGTATGTATCTTCAGTTTTAGGTTAATATATTTGGCTGCTCTGAGTGAATTCGATGGACTTTAACATTGAATAACTTTTGAACTATGCCTCGGTAGAAGACGGAGTCTGCATGTAAATACCCCTGACTTCTAGAAACTTCTGAGTGAAAATTAGTTAAGTTTATTCCAGCAGAAATTATTTCAGAAACACAAGTATCTGTCCCGAACATCCGAAGTTATTGTGCCCCGAAGGCCACAGCGTTGCACAGCACGTGAATTGAAGAAGCTTTTCGCGAAAGTAGAGTAAAGCCTAAGGGTTACGTCGGCCAAACTGACGTTTTACACATAAAGCTGTGTAGAACTGTGACTCGATTACTGAAATGTAAAGACTGAGTGAAAAATGTGTTCTGCGTGGATTGACATTAGGCCAGTTAGAAATGCTTGCGGTGAATTTTAGATGCAATTCGCAGAATTTTAATAAAAAAAGACCCGCCTGAGGCATACGGTAAATTTTAGACGAAGCATGGTTCAGTCTTCACCACTAGTAGGAAAGATTAGGCGAAGACTGGTGTCGCGCCAGAAAGGAATCGAGTTTGGTGGCAGTATTATCTAGCACTTACGGTGACGGTTCTACTTGCAGTAGAGTCTCTGTTACTATGAAACACTTGCCGAAATTAAAAATACGCCCTGCTATCTCGAGTTCCTCAAAAGGCTTCTAAACCGTTGGTGACGATTGAAAGCACGCAGTTTAGTTACATGATGATCCCATCGTTATACTTCAGTTAGTTCCTGAATTGAGCAAAGAAATATCCAACATTGATTTTAGTCCGCTTGTCCTTCCAATCCAATTCTGTAGGATTATAGAGCTTGCCATGCCGTAAAAAAGTCAACTGGTAGGCAAACATACCTTACTGTCGTTTTACTTCAAAAACCCGTAAAAAAAATTACATATAGGAAAGCGAGTGATACGAAAATATACATCCAGAATTTGGGAGCGAGAGAACAAGTGTACAAAAGTAAAGGAGAACATCTCTAACACATTAAAAAATCATTGTTCTAGTCCAATCAGTCTAGAAGTTATTTAATGTCAAAGTCCGCTGGATTCGCCTTTAACAGCCTAATACATTTGCACAGCTTGAACCTTGTCAAGTTCTATTGTAATTTACGAAGGTCGAAAATCACTATGTATCTTTGTGCTTTCTTCTCTTGTCTGTAGTTACTGTAAGGATTGTGAAGAGTGGCTATGTGCGGCTTGTATTTCGGCTCACCAACGCGTTAAGGTGACCAAAGACCATGTCATTCTGTCAACTGAACAGGCAGGCCAAGCATTGAAGGCCGCGGCAAAACAGCGATACCAGATGTGCACAAAACATCCGAAAGAACCGCTAAAATTCTACTGCAGCAAATGCTCGGCTCTTACGTGTCGCGATTGTCAACTCGAGGATCACCAGAACCACGGGGACTATTTAGCTCTTGTTGCCGCCTGGAAGACGCAAAAAGAGAAACTTGAAATATTGCAGAAGCGTATCGCCGAAAAGCAGGCATTCGTGCGGGAATATGTCGCTTCACTGGAAAAATGCCAAGAAGCCAACGCCCAGGTTAATAGCCTTGCGGACTTACAAAGTCCGTAAAGCTATTATCTATTGCATCTGGTTAAATTTGTTCAAAATAAATAAGACTATTAAATCCGACAAAAAATTGAGTATGGTGATGAATGAGGTGGTATTTAAAATTAATATCTTTAGTATAATTTTTAGCGTTACTGAAGTAAAGGCGAACAGACGAGTTTAATAGAATTCCCAATGTACTTATCATGCTTCCGTTGCGCAGGCTGAATCGAAGGTTGTGGCAGACATTAGAGCCTATGCCGTGCGGGCTATAACGTTAATCAACGGGCGAGCGAAGAAACTCATCCGGGAGGTTCAGGACATTTGCAATTACAAGAGAGACGCGCTCAGTTACAAACGTCACGAATTTCTTCAAGTGAGTAATGCAGCACCGAACTAAACTAATTTAATTACAAAAATATTTAAGTAAAATATACAACAACAACTAATCAAAATGATAGATCCATTAATATTTTTTATTGATTATTAACATTTTTATGCTGAACATAATATCGATATCAGTTTGAGGAAAGTAAAGATTTATTGCATATCTACTTTTTCGTTTATTATTATTTTAGCTGTGCAAGCGTTTGCTCGACTGTCATGCGACAGTGGACGATCTTGTCTCAACTGGCAGCGAATTAGCGCTTATGCACTCGAAACAAGCTATGGAACGCCATATGGGCGCGCTTATCGAACGGGTCGTCCAGTTACCCAGCAGCAAGGCTGAGATTAATATAAAGTTCAACTTTGAGCCGAAAATTCTCGACGCTATGGCAAATGTCGGCAATATCCTCGACATGTCCTCGTTACGTGGGGCACCGATGCACGGTCTCCGAGCACAACTCAACGGCCAACAGGTGCGTTTAGAATTTTGCGTTATATTTTGGCCAGAACTTTTCGTCGGTCCGCCGTGCAATACTGTTTTCCAGTAACGTACATGTTGTAGATCTGAGTACGTATTTAGGGTCAGGGGTCACATGGTCGTAGCAGCATCAGTGTGATAAATTTTCCAAGAAGTTTGTACCATTTTGCATTTGATTAGGGGTATATCACAGAAATATCACAGATAGGGTTGGATTCAGTGCCAGTCAACGTGGTCGGCACTTGAAACCTTTTTGACACTATTCAACCAGCACACGAAATTTTGCTATACGCTTCTTTCATGCGTGTCAATTCACAATATACCTAATTTATTGTACATTTTTGTATAGAGCCGTCCACAATCAGCTGGTGGGATGATGGCCAATGGCCGTTCGGTACCGAGTCCTTCACTGTCCAGTAAAAGTAATTCACCTCATAGCCTAGGAGGAGTTCCTCCTTCAAGCCAACAACATTCTGACAGACCTCTGTCTGGGTCATCACGAGATCGCGATCACGAACGAGAACGAGAGCATCATCGAAGACCGACACCAACAACTTCACCTCTTGACGCCGGAAATAAAGATGACGTGATTACGGGTAAGACGCCTTAGTTTAAGCCAATTCTACACATAAGTCGCATTTCGAGCATGCTTAAACTTGAGGCTACTTAGGTGATAAAGAAGAATAATACATTACACGGTAAGTGAAAAAAATCCGTGTTATAGTTCTTGTCGCGCATATAAAAGAAATCTAAAATTTTCGTAGATAAATTATATGATTAGGTGTTAATTAGTAGACATAATCGCTTTGAATTTTCTATTCTTTTTTTCGTTCATGGAAACAGGCGATGTGGAGCCGCCAAGCGGCGGTCGCATAGCGCCCTCGCCGTTATCCGCCGTGCCCTCCAGCGCAACGTCAAGCTCAGTGAGCAACTCTGCGTCAACGTCAGCAGCCGAAAGAAGAGCAACCGGAGTCAGCCCGGCCGAACTCCATCCACAGGGACCGCCTGCTTCAGCAGAGGATAACGATAACAGCGACGACTGGTGCGCAGTGTGCCACGACGGAGGAGAACTCCTTTGCTGTGGACTTTGCCCGAAGGTTTATCATCTTCATTGTCACGTACCTTCGTTAGTGTCCACTCCAAGCGAGGACTGGAAATGTACACTGTGCACGCCTGTACAGGATGACCCGGCTCCAGCTGCCACGAAAGATGGCACTGGAAAGAGAAAAATACCCGTGGGTCTAAGCGGTAAACAGCTGAAAACGGCTGAGAAAATTCTACTACAGCTATTTTGTCACGCTTCGTCAACGCCGTTCCAAACTCCTGTTAGCCGGACGGTCCCGAACTACTTCAAGATCATTACGCGGCCGATGGACCTATCGACGGTCAAACAGAAGCTCTCGGCAAGTCACTTCAATCATTATGAGAGTGCGGCCGCTTTCATACAGGACATCAAACTGATTTTCAGCAATTGTTACACGTTTAACGCGAAAGAGTCACCGCTAGCGAAACAAGCTCAGGTTAGTGCGATATATTTTAGTTTAAACATAATCTTTCATGCAACGAACGCTAAGCATATTTTTCACCTAATATAATTTTAATAAAAATTTGTCAGAGAATACGATGAATGGTAAAGCGGTATTGCGAACTTTATATTTCGCAGCGAGTCGGTGCCCCCCACATTTTATATTCGGCACACACATCGGTGCCCTCTTTGAGGCGCTTCGTTTTGAGTCAGACAGGCCTACTTAAATTAGTTATTTTTATAACCTCTAATATTGCATGCTACTTCAAACCGCTATTATTGGGTGGGCAAATGAGGACCAACCTAAAAGCGACAAACCGATCGGATAGGTTACATTTACTATTGGGTGGATTATATTTTGGGTATCACTCGGTGGATTATATTCACAAATTGTAACAAAATAGTTCTGCGGCGCATTAGTGTGCAAATTTTGAATCACATCTTAATCTTCTTCACATTTCCTGCTTAACCTCTTCGATCAGGATTTTTCTACCTACCAACCCCCACTGGGGTTCTCCTACCTAGCGCCCCCGACCAGGTTTTTCTACCTACCACCCCAACCAGAATTTCTTTACCTACCCTCTTCGACCATTGTTTTTCTACCTACCTCTCCCGAGCAAGGTTTTTCTACCCATTTCCTTTGTTGTTTAGTGTTTGCAATCCGAATCCAGCCGTACCAATCTGATCCCTTTTGTCAATCGTGCGGTTGGCAGGTTGAGAGTCCTTGTTGTGTAAGCCTGTTGTCGCAGGATCATCGAAAGCCCTCGGTCGTGTCCAAAGCCTGAAGTTAATCGGGTCCACTATTGCCAAAGCTTCATTAGTAAGCTTTGGCAATAGTAGACTCCCGTTCAACATGCGCATGAAATATCGGACGTATATATGCGCAGCGCAGCTAAAGAATACCTGACGCAGGACGAGGGCGTCTCGTGGGAGTTGTAGAGTTTTGAATAATCCCTGTGATAACGTAGTGGGTAAGGTGTTTGCTTGTTACACTTGACGGAATGCCTAACAGCAATACTTGGCATAAAACTATATATGAATATATGAGTAAATACCACGTCTATGCGCGGAGCAAATAGGTGTAAGTATTTAATGCCACGTCCACGTGCGGAGCGAACAGCTGTGAAGTGCTTGATCTTGCTATCTGACGACAAAGCTAAACCGGTCCACTTCAATATAGACCTATGTAGTTTTCGTAGAAAACCCTAGTTATTCATTATGCCTTACGGGAAGTCAATGGCTGATATGATCTATCTAAATATATCGGGTCAGTTTATCCAAAATGTGCCTTCTAACCCTGCCCCAGCTCTGTGATAAAAAATTTAGTCGACGTATCTAACTATCCGGTTCACATCATGATATCCATTACAGCTACTTGAGGAGTATTTCAAGCTGTTGATAGAAAAGGAGCTACCAGAGTGTGTTAACGACCTTCAAGAATCTCAGTCAGAAGACGTATCGGATGCAGCCAAAAAGGCGAAGACAACTTGAGACGCGCACAAGAAAATGCTACATTCTATGGTTCCCAAAAAGCATATTTAACAGCTGAAACATGGGTGTATTTTACGAACACGGCGTGCGATGCGTAGGCGGCTTGATGACTGACGACCATTTTGACTGCTGCCAACTGCAGCGAAGTAGAAGCACAACGATGGATCTTAAAAGATACAGAGATTAGTACATGAATGTACAGGAAATCCAGACGTTCTTGAGTGTACGTCTACGACACCTCTTGGCTATCAAGTAAGATCAGAATCCATTGCAATAAGTAATAAAACTCACCCGGTGTTTAATGAATAGGCTTAAATACATAGGCTTAAATATGAAGGCACAGCTCTGTCAGCTGGAAAGGCCCAATTATAAAACAATGTTACTGTGAGACTTTCAGGGGGCTTAGTGTGTGTGCATGTGCTCTAATACAATTCAAACCATTATTTATGTTTATGAGCGATTCGTCACATAGTAATGGTTTCAATCAATGAGACCGCGCCGTGCTTCAGCGTGCAGTGTAAATACTCTACGAGTGAAATATGTTATTAAACATGCTATGTATACATGTCATGTCATTGCTACCTGACGTGAAACACAAACAAGTACTTAGTCAATGAATGAGTATATAAAGTACAGTTCTATAACCGACGCTAGTGGCAATGCAAGTTTCAGTTTCTAAACCATTGTCTGTACATCAAACATGTTGCCTGCCAACGGCGGCGTATGTTCTGTACGTATTTGAATCGACATTCGAATTCCGTCGGTGGTTTCTGGAACTGACATGGGATGCAGTATCCATGTACAAGTCACTTGGGGTATACTACTAGACGCGGGCACATATAAGGATCTTAAAATCTAGCAAAAAGTCTAACAAGCAAAGATGACCAGAATGACTCAAGCTCCATAATCTCCTCCGTCAGAAATGAGAGTCACGATTGGCCATCTTCATTGTTGGCTTTTGCTGACGTAAGAACAAAATAGCGAATTGTAAACGAACAACAATGAAAAGCAAATTATAGAAGAACCGATGTTGTCTCCTGTCTGTATATTACCGCTGTCCCAGACACAGTAGTACTGATGCAATCGACCAGCAACACATGTTCCGGACGATAGCAGTTACTGTATTATGTATTATAATGTATATTATTCAATCGAGTTATATTTGCTTGTGTATCAACCGTTTTTTTTGAGGTGTCAATAAGGATTAAGCTAATACCAATAATAATTTATAGTATATTAGTGCTGGACATGAGTCCTATACGAATGAAACATGTCAAGTCAGATAAATGTTTCGAATTGGATCAGCAGAGCTCAGGAATTGAACATCAACTGCATTCGTGTAGATATATACACATGCGAACATGTATTACGGATAATTGCTGATGACACGAACTCATACATCTGCTCTTAAAGGGTGGCATCTGGGAATGTTTTGTGTTGACCTATTTTAAATGCATAGTTAGTTAACCTCGACACCTTTGATACTGAAAATAAACTATTATATATAGTATACATATTATAAATGTAAAGTTAGGAGTTATTAATTAATATTTCTAGGCATACGTTTCAACTTTGCTTAAAATTGAAATTCTCGAGTTCAAAGCTTTCAGAGTTAATGGTTTTACTAGAATCATTGTTGTAACGATATGAAAACTAGTACGCAATTAAGATAGAAATATTATGTGGAGCCCCTGCAAGTGGTTGCTAGTGCGTGTGTGTAGTTCATATATATTAGATAGAATGGACAATATAGCTTGAATTCATAAATTCTACAAACAGTAATTCTGTTTATTGAACTAATGATGAAAAATGATATATATGTCATTAGTTCAATCCACATATGTAACAATCATGTATGTCATTAGGTCAATCCACATATATAACAATCATATATGTCATTAGTTCACTCCACATATATAACAATCATATATGTCATTAGTTCAATCCACATATATAACAACCATATATTTCATTAGTTCAATCCACATATATAACAGTCATCTTAAGTTGGGACTTTTCCTTTTAAGTCGTTTGCAGGACTACATCTACTTTGTCGTGCTGAAAAGGTTATTTCTAATGGTCGAGTATATAACCTTAACTGCAGCTTTAATTAGCTTCAACAACGGACTTAAATTATGGACTAATAAAAAGCAAAACAGCCAAAAGGCGTAAAAGGTACAAGAAGTTGCAGAAACCTTTTAAAAAACCTAGTCTTTGTAGCATATCTAGACGATCAAATTTATAACTGACTGTTCCATATTTGTACCAAGCATCCAGGATTATCAGAGATGTTTTTCGCGTTATTTCCACAAATTTTGGAGTTCTTATCTAAACCCTATCAAGGATCATCCGCTTAGCGTAATTAAAATCTTCCACAGATTTTTGGAAAGCTGTATGGTAACTTAAAATAAGCTTGACCGAGAATTTCGAGCAAAAAATAATTTTTTCCTATTCAGAAATTCGAGTCTCGTAAAGGGATTCGATAATAGCTGCTCTTTACTCAAATTGGGGAAACCGTTGACTATCAGTAGACAACAACAGTTTAGCATACTAATATATATATATATATATAGTCGATTATAACTTTAGAAAGGAAAGTGGGATAGTATAGGCCACTAATGCTTTCGTTCATAAAGAATTTCGTAAAGAGTTCATTGTTTAATAAAATTAAATGATAATGTTGTTTTTTTTAGAAAGCGCTGAAGAGAAAGTAATATATAACCATTTATTGTAAAATCAAATAAGTCAAAAAAGGAAAAATAGCAATTTACGTGCCGTTCTTTAAAGCCAACTTATATTTACTCAAGCCTGTGTAATTATTGCAGCTCTACGTTATTTAGAGATAACTACCTATAGTAAATTCTCATCTGACACTATGATTATCTACAATGTGGTGTATACGTCCACAACATTGTTTTGCCTGAACGATGCGTTATAATGACAAAGTCGTCCAAATGTCTTTCAAAAGCAATGGTGTAGTTAACAAAAACAAAGAGCGGCACTGCGAGTTGGAAAATATGAAGTTTTAGTTTACGTCGATATATATATATATTATCTCTAAGGGTGTTTGGTACTATGTGCATTTACATAGCCGTGTGCAGAAACATTCATTCAATGAGTAAAAACATCATGCATGAAAATTACATAACAAGAATTTATCAAGTAAAAGATTTAACCGGTATTCAACACCTACGCGATATATGGATTTGTTTGTTACCTCAATGTCTATAGACTACTTATAAACATCTTCATAAACCGCTAGCTGTCGATTGCTTTTATATGAAAATTGTTATACATTCTGCAGTTAGTGTCAGCGCCCTAGTCACTTTCTGAATAGATCATCGGAATCTGAGTCGGAACCAAATAGGCCTTTACTGTTCAGTTGGCTCTGTGGTGTCGTCGCCTGGCCAAAGTTCTGAGGTAAGCACAAGCTTGTCAATGATTTGGGCACTGTTTGAGTAAGCGTTTTGAAATCCTTTTTTGTACCAAATAGGTCTTCATCATCATCACCGGAATCCTCAAATAATTCGTTTCTTGAAGGTATGTTTGCCTTCCGCAAGCTTGCTATGTTCTGTCTTTTGATAAGTCTTTTCTTATCCGAAGGTGCGCTGCTTATTTTTGTCGCTGCTGCAAAGTTACCAGCAGCCACACTTTGTTTATTCTTCTCCGCACTAACTTCCGTGTCGCCGGCAGGAAGTACTGAAAGGGGATCCGTAAATGACTTTGAAGGCGGTACGTCTTTCGAAGTCGTTAACGTCTTCGTAACAGTCGTAACAGCTTCTCTTGGTAAAGTTTTCTTCTGCGGTATCGTTTGCGGGGCAAACAGTTCGTCATCACTGTCCGAAGAAAATAGTTTCGGTGATTCCTCTGCTAGACATCTTGTTGGCCTATTAGACTCAGTGTTTGAAACGAGCGCAGGTTTTTGTTCCGGAGTCGGAATATCCGTTTTGATATCCTCACTCTGCAAACTATTTTCCTTTGTCAACTTTTCGTTCCTTTTTATTATAAATATATCTGAATTTTTGTCCATTGACGGAGTAATTACTCTGTATACGTCCGCTTGACTTCCGAGCGATGCTTTTAAGGTGCCACCGTCAGTGACACTGGTGTCAGTCTTTTCCGTATCCACATCCATTATTTCGCTTTTGGATTCCTCCGAGTTACCACTTTCATCTGTCACTTGATCAGTGTTTTCTTGCGAGGTGCAGGTTTTCGTTCTGGATGGCAGTCTACGTCCAATGGGACCTTTTGCGCGACTTTTTGTGATGTTTATTATGCCTTTGTTTTCAACAACTTTTCCGATAGTTTGGCCACCAGAAAAGAGTGCTGACTCCGGTTTTGCAATCGACGAATCCACGGATTCCGATTCTGACCGGCTATCGCAATCGGAATCACTGCTATGGGTCTTGCGCTGAGGAGGTGCTATGCCGAACTGCTGCTGCTTTAACTTAAGGCCTCGCAACAAGCCTACAGGAAGCCCGGTTCCTACCCTCTTTACCGAATCGATTTTTCCTGTTTTCTTTGAGGAGATATCCTGATCCATTGTTGTTTCGTTCGATGAAGTATCGTCACGTACTATTTTTTCCACTGCGATGTGTTCAACTTCTTGTCTAGAGTAAGGTTGAGTCTCTTGGGAAAGACCCGCTTCATTTTCCGCTGGTGTTTTGATTATATTCTTACTTGTTGTATTTACTTTTACGGGAAACGGTGGTTTGATCTTTACTGGGATACAAGATTTAACTGGAATTTTCCACAGTGAAGAATTTCCTTGCTCAGGGGCTGGAAGCTTGGCCTGATCCGCTACCAGAGATTTATCTTCGGATGCGATCGGTTGTTTTAGTTCGTCGGCTATGGGAGTGGTACTTACGGCCGCAATCGGAAGCATGACTTCATCGAAGGTCAATTGTTCTGTAAACTGCTTCTCCATCTTGTTAGATGGAGACTCATCATCAGGTAATGTTTGACGGCTGCGTTCACTATACGAGTTGCCGCTTTGAGTATCGCCGTCAACAGGTACCGTACCAGACTGCTGTTGTTTTTGCCTTACACTCTCTACTGTGTCTATAGGAAGTGCTGCACTAATTTTGTTTACGCACTCCTTCTCGTACGTCATCTTCAAATTGCTTTCTTCCTGTTTCTGGTCCGATTTTTCATCTTTCTTATTTTCCACTACCGTTTCAGTAGCTGGTTTTATCTGTTTTTCTAGGGTTGATCTAACAGTTGAGTTCACAAAAAGATGTTGATCAGTACCTAGCGTTGACTTTGAATAACTTTCAATTCTCGGAAGTTTTTCTTCGTAAGCAGTAGGCTTTTTTAAGGGGTCACCAAAAAGAGAGTCATCGTCGGATTCACTATCGAATAGGGCTAGTTTTTTTGATGCCACTTTTTGGTGGTCTGTATCTTGAATATTGTCCACCTCAGGCGAATGTTTTCTTATTGCCGATTCATCAGAATCACTGGAAGGAGGCTTTACAAAAGATTCCAACGGCTTCGGTATATGCTCTCTAGACTGAAGCTCTGCAATGGTTTTCTGAAATAGAAAGTATAATAGAGTTCACTGTACTGAAAAATTGTATGCAGCTCTATATATGCCAATTCTCATTGAAGGATTCGCTGTATTAGCTCACATATATATTTAACACATACATCTTATGCTAACTGTCTAACCGTGCTACACATAATATAGGAATATTGCGATATGTTATCTATAAGAAATAAGTAAATATATAAGCCCATCGTCTATATCGCTTGAAATATCGCGGTTTAAACTCTTCAAAAGAACCTACGAGTTTGAATTGATAAAATAAATATCAAATTTTTCAAATTTACAAAATTAATATATTTGCAGACAAAAAAAAGAATGAGTATGTTTATAGATTATGCACCTTCTCAGTGATTGTGGCTCCTATAGGATCTAAAGATAAAGGAGTAAATTGAGGTGGTTGTAGATTAGCGTCCGGCGCGGAAAATCGAGAGCCAAATATTTTTTCGTCGGACCTATCCTTGTCTGTAGTCGGTTGAAATGGTATCGCGGGAAGCAGGGCGTTTTTACGAACTTGCTCTTTTTCAATAGATGTTGTTTTGGCCTTTACTGCTGGTTCTACCGAATGTGGTGACGCTGCTATGTTTTTATTTTTCTTAAATAGGGGCGATGGTTTCTTCGAGAATATGTCGCTTTCCGAATCACTGCCACTGTCAAATAGGAATCCCCTTTTCGGAAGGTCTTTTCGATATATAATCGAATTTCTATGCTCGTTACCAGAATTGCTGAGGGTAGGCATGGACGGATGAAGCAGTGATGGCGTAATTTCCTTCTCTGATTCTTGATCACTGTCGAGTGTTAAGTTAGACTTGTTCTTTGTTTGGGAAAGTGGATTTTCCACTGCAGTGGTTTTGCTAAGGTTCAGCGAACTCGGTGGTGGCGCTACCGGGGCCAAAAGGTCAGAGTCCGAATCACTGTCGAATATTGAGGGACGCTTTTGTGCCAATGCAGTTTTCGTTGTCGCTTCGCAATTCCTGAACAATGTTGGTGGTGCGGTTGTGCCCTGGTTGTGATCTCGGGTGATTTCATTGGAGACATCTCTCTTTCGATCATCGGAAACTTGCGCAAAAGCCGTAGGCTGAGATTTTTCTGAGGTATGTTTGATGCTCCTACGTTGTTCTTCTTCGGCGTCGGTTGACTGCTTCGTCCTTTGCGTTGTCTTAAATTTTAGTTCACTAAGAAATGACTGTGCAGATACTATCGAGGCGGCTTCTAATGGCTCTTGCTTGTCCAAAAGTGATGTGACCTTTGTCGCTTGTCGAGCCGATTTCTTTTGTTGACTCACTTCGCAATATGTCAAGGATGGCTTCTGAACGGTACCAAACAAATCTCCATCGTTTTCACTTTCGTCGTCAAAGGGGCCTCCAGGTGAAGCAGTGTCTTTCGAATTTCCTGGCTGAGGTAAAATGGTCGGCACGCTACTTCGCTGTGGGAAGTCGAACACCGATGATAGACTGCTAGAGTCCTCGGCAAAGGTGGCTTCTCAAATATAAAACCAACATTTTTAGTTAACAAAAATAATTGAAAGCAAATAATAATTGAGAAAAAGCGAACCACCATTCGTATAATGCAAAGGCATCTTTCCTTGCAAATCAAATAACCTGCAGGCTAAACTAACATGTAATTTAGCTATTGTTTATATATATATATATATATATATATGTATAATATAGTATAATCTAAACAAAAGATTTACGTTTACATAGAATTCTACTTCTCAGTCTAAGCGGCTACTGAACAATCAGTGAAGACTGATATGAATAAGGTCTCGCTTAATATTCATTTTGCTTTCGGTACACAGTTTCTGGAAACCTGGCTTGTACTGCTTTCCAAAAATGCAGCCTGTAAATGCCACTACCTGAACACGCTGTTGGTCACGTTGATCAATAATTCATCTAGCACCGCGGCCAGCGTTATATCCTGGTATTTACATACAACTGTTGTTACTGCTGTTCTTACTTACTCGGCGTACTGATGCTCGAAGTCCTTCCCTGGCGGCTACGGTCAAACCACTCCGCCGCATCAGCTGCCTTTTCGATCTCGTACGGTAGTGAAATTGGTGATATCAGATCTTCAATAGCCTCTGACAACAGTGATTCCTCAAATGTACCTGACGTTTCAGGTACTTCCGCTCTACCAAGGGGATCCTCTTCTAGCCACCGTGGGGTGCCGATCACTAATGAGAATGGTCGCTCTCTTTGGAAGCACTCGTAACCGGTCTCCATGTCGGTAAGCTCGCCAGCTGGAAGTAATCCAAATGATTGGAGGCCCTCTTGAACAGCCTCGCGTAGTTCTTCCGCAGTAGCTGGCCGCGGGCCCTTTGGCTCTGGCGGTATCTTCCTCTCGTGAACTGCTTCAACCCGATTCTCGACGAAACGCTTCTCCGACAAAGCATTTAAATCCCCTATCACATTTCGAAATATCAGATTTACTTTAGCAGTTTCGGTCGTGAGCTGTTCGAGTGAAGGTGTCACTTCTGCCAGCCTTGAGAGAAGCTCATCTGACTTCTGAGCCAACCTATGAATCAACTCCCGATCCTGGGCCAAGGAGCGTTCATCCGCTTCAAATGGCATTGCTTCAATATTTTGATAGTTTCGACTAGTGAATCAAATTCTCACACATTATATGTGATATACTGATAATTCTACACGAAAACGTATGCACGTAAAACTTCACTCTGAGTTTGCGAAAACATAAGTTGATATGCAAACAGATTCATCAATAACAAGCCTGTCTTACAACTACACGGCTTCTTGTATCGTGTGCTAAACGAATCACGGGCAGCCGATTAAAGTTATCAACAGACACATGACAACAGCGTACGTATCCAAAGGCTGTAATGAATATGATGACCCCTCTTACCCCCCTCCCCCACCTGGTGTGATCGAACAGTAAGGTGTATCCAGATTTCGGCGCGCACCGAGCGCCAGGGGCGCAGGGGAGCTTTATCGAACACAATACGGCTGCGCACTCGGTGTTTACAGCCCACACGCAGTCGGAGCTTGTGTTTAGATTTTAGATAGATTTTAAAACTTCTATTTGGACCTACACTTTTAAACAGCTAGTCCCTGTTGGTTGTCGGCTGATAACTCTCTTTCCCAACGGCTGCAAAGCAGTCGTTCCACTCGCTCACCCACTGCGTGTGGTCGCCATGTTCGCTGTTTCCTGCCGCCTCAGCTGACTGTGGGTCATAATAAAAACAATAATAATAGTAGTGTAATTGCAAACGGCAAGCCGCAGTAGGTCGCTAGCGCCGATTGTTTTGATCGAATGAACGCATCGATCTAAATTTGAGCGAAAGGCTTTCTCACGACGAGAGATCGCGGGGTTGGTGTGGTTGGTACATTTGAGATAGACACTTATGGTCATGTAGTGATAGATAAGAGTGAAAAGGCAGTTTGAAACTAATACGAGTATAGTTTGTTCCGTGTATAACGTTGGTTTTAATTTTATAGTTTTGCTCTTACTTTATGCTCCATTTAAATAGGCCTCCTAGCAACAAATAGATCAGCTTGCAGCGGAGGGAAATACTAGTCATATCGATCCGATATTATACCTACCGAAACTTCCTTAGTGCAGTCTTACTTTTCCTCACTAACTACTCTCATAGTACTTGAAACTTCGCCCTTAAGAGTATTTCAGACAAGCACCTGTTAGTTTTTAAGTGCTCAGGAGTTCCGGCTATGCGAAGGATGGGTGAAGGCAATGCGAGCGGTAGCTAATCTTTAATAACAATAGCAAAATTACCTAAAATTTATAATTGATTAGCTAACCCGAAACAGTCATGCTCGCTAATCATTAATGCAAATGTATTTACTATTGTTATTATTCACAGTCACCGGGACGCTGATTACACTGAAATTACCGTCGGACTAAGAAATTCAATGCATTCGTCAATTGCAGTGCTTGTATGTCGACTCAATAATACTGCTATTTTGATATTCGCCCATTGCTAAATATAGAAGGGTTACTTAAATACCGCTAATCTAGCGGTCGCATTAGTAATAACATCTTTTTTTCGATTCTTCTGGTATTAATAAATTTAGCACGTTAGTAAATCTTATTTTTCTATGTTAGCAGTTTGATTGAGAATTAGGATTCTCCTGTTAGACGAATACTGAATACAAGAAATCTGTTTGATGACCTTGTATTAGGTAGAACCTGCATGGGCTTTAGATAGATTGGGAAGTTAATGTAATATTAATTCGTATCTTCAATAAAATGTATTCTCATTTTGGTTCCATTCAGACTCGTGTGAAATGGTGTAAGTCGTTGAAAATAATAAGAAAAAATAAAATATAAAATAAACGGAATATCCGTGTACCTAAATGACAAGTATACTTGCGATCTTGCTTGTTCGCCGAAATTTCTTAACAGCTGTACCATGACAAGACACATATTGGTCAAAACGAAGAACAACTAATTATAATTTTTATTATTATAAACTCTTAGTATATTTTTACAAAACAGTAAATCTTTGGATAAAACAAATTCATTTTTTAATATTTCCGCCTAACTGAGTCAACAGCCACCCGGGCGATTTCGTGTTTGATTGCGATAATCTAATAAGCATTCGTATGTGAAACAAAAAACACTAGGTCGTGTAACAATACAACATGTAGTTTATTTTACCTTTTTTTTGTCTCCTCACCTCCATATTTGCTTTTGTGACACCGGACATGTTTACTTGGCAGATAGTTTTTTTGTGGCTTCTATCGTTATTATTATGTTGTTATTATGGCGGACGCAAGTTTACGTGCCTACATATGCGTAATATTTAATTCTTCTCTTATAATTACTATATTATTATTAATCTAATTTCTCGCTTTTTCACCTTCGGTACCGCCCTCTTAGTCCATACCGCTAATTTTAGCTAGTGTTTGTTTTATATATATATATATATATATATATATATATATATATATATATATATATGGTTTAATAATAAATAAAATACCAGTACTCTGCAAATTATTCGTCCAGGGTACTCGCCTGCGTTTCTGCTTCGCTAAAGTCATGAGTGAAATGTTCTGCCTCTTCTCCACAATTTGTTTAAAACAATTTATAGGTACATTCATACAATAAGATAAAATCAATTTAAAACTACCGTTCATTTTGTCTTCTCCGCTCCGACGCGTGTGCAGCTCGCACTAACTGTGGGTTGCGCATTACAAACGGTACCGTTTCGTAAATGTTAGCTTTGTTTTCAGCGTGCGCAATGGTGATTTCTTTCTCTTGACTCATGTTATCGTCCTCTCAAGATGACTTCCTCTGCCCAACAGTTATATATTGTAGTATGATATAAGTAATAATAGTATTTATTTATAAACGTTATTTCCCGTTGGATTAACGTTCATATGCTGTATTAGCTAGCATCGTATGCATCTGTCTGTTATTTGATTTATTCTTCTTCGGTTCCGATGTCTCTATCCACTTCATTCATTTTAGACAACACTTTGTTTTACTTGCTCGACTCATCTTTCATCCGCTATCCTATTTTATCCACTATTCTAACTTTGTCGTCTTCTGTATTTTAGTGTTCTTATCTTTCTCTTTCCGTTCAACTGTGCTTGCTTGCTGAGAGCTGATTTAGATTGTGTGTACTTGGGTTTGTATTTGTTTTTTGCATGTCGATAGATCCACTATCAGACTCTCCCCTCCCGCTCCTAACCATTCTGCCTCACGTTTTTTTCATATATATGTAACTCATGTGTATATGTTTGTACCTATTGTACGTACGTAATTTTTCTTTGGGGAACCGTTGACGTCACCAACCTAATCTTTCAGCTGCACAATTTATTCTTTCTCGTTTGAGCTTGTCAAAGTGGCACTACAATATTAGCCAATCAGTTCTCCCATCACTGATGCCCATCATGTCTCTCTAATCAGAGGCAAGATGTGACAATATTGTTTTTTCTGATCAGATTGATGCTAACTATTTTGCCACTTGCCTTCACGCTGTTTTTTTCCCACGTGTTAAACGTACTGTTTTACCATATACGTATCTTACTAGAGATTTTTGATATTCATACGTAACTAGCAATATAGAATTATTTTTATCCAATCAAAAAATAAACGCACTACACTTGTCGGCTGCAGCCGAGGAAAATCATGAGTGGGACATATGCAAATAATTTCCTAATAAAACAGCTACCTGGAATATGATTATATTAATTGTTATAGGGGAAAAGTCTTGAAGGCAGAACAACATTAATATGGCTGCTATGATAAAGTTGTCAGCCTTATTGCTTATTCTTAAGCCGTGCCGTCAGGCCCATTTTAGTGGATGTATTCTCCCGATAGTTGCTTAAACCGCTGAACATTTCCCGTAATGGTCTCCGCAGTTTGCTTCCCATTGCGGCGGCGATAACTAAAATCGGATTATTCCAACGTAAGATGAATGGCGAATCGTTAATTAGCCTTGTTTAATCTTAGGTTGTAGTCGAAATTGGTTTTAAATGCGTTAGATCATGTTCAGCGGTGTATTCTATTCTCGATCGTTTCAAACACAGTTATAGGTTTGATTCTTCAGCAAATCAGGCTCACTTAACTTCGTACATACATATCGATTTATTAGATCGATGAAACGAATCAATGGTGATGTATTGCTACTTTAGTGTCTCCTTTACGTCAACCATGCACTCTAGATATTTCATACACACAGTAACCAACAAATCTTCATGTACAATTGCGGCAAGTAAGCAATCCGGAAGATAAGAGTTGTGATGAAGATGATGTTTCGAATCCACAGACAGAACATTTAGGTTATACTTACTCCGGTTCGCAATCGTAATAGTTGTACATACGTTGCATAAAGATAGTAATACAATCGTTGGACCTTTCACGAAACCGTGTATATCTATCTACACGCCGTTCAACAAATAAATAACGAAGATATTTACAACCACTTTTGAGGGTTTTAATTTATTCATTACATGGCGTGGCAAGCAGTAAAAATTAAGATAATTCGACTGTTTCAATTTTCCTAAACTGAGCACCGATCAGGTTCGTATCTACTATACAAGTGGTAATAGTCAACGCATCGCCAGATCCGGTCCATTCGGTTTAAACGATCCCCCTATAATATCATTATTTACGGAGATAGGTTCGGTTTTGATGTAAGAGAAATCTGAAGTTGATATGATTTGCATTCCGACAATTTTTATTAAGAATAGAATACATATCATGAAATGGATGACCTAAATCAACCTGTCGCAATAGTTCATTGTTCGTCATGAATATGGTACGGGCGACAAGTTGATAAGCCATGTTTCTATGATTAATCACATACAAAAATGCATTGATTTTTTTCCATCACCTTTGTCATCCACAGAGATTTCCATTTCTTTGCTGCCTTTGCTTTTATACTGATACGCCGCGCTAGCATGCGCCAAGTACCCTCTGAACGGTTCGGTGAGCCCGAAAATGTTAACACAAAATTTTCCTTCAATTAAGGACTGGCAATATGCTGAGAAAATGCAGTGGTACTTTTTTTGACATTATGGTGAGTGAAGATCTGTGATTTTGAGTTTTTTAGCAGAAGTGAAGTGTCGGATGCATCCTAGCATTCTTCTATACCCCACAGCCTCTACCCGAATGAAACATATAGCACACCTATGTACGTCCAGTCAACTCAATAACACCAGAACACTGATTCATACAGTATGATCCGCTCGCTCTTTCTGTATGTTTTATCTAGCTCAACTAAGCAGCATATTTATCAATGTGCATGAAGTCATGTACAATTAGCCATTGCCTATTGATCTGGCATCTGAGCCATTCAACACATATCGAACGGAGAAGTAGCCTAGACAACGTGAACAACAAGCACCTCATCCCCTAAGCGGTCATTGAAGACCACCAGGCTAGTTACGTCTTCCAGTTAACGGCTAGTACTACCGGGTAAGTTAGTCTCCAAGAAAAATCACTCATTTCAATCACTACGATCATCAAGTCGTTTCTGTCACTTTGCCGATGCCGGCGCGCATACCGACAATTCTCACGAATAAATCCGACGCAAATTGCCATCACTAGCCGAAACGGATCTCTATACTACGTCCATTCTCATAAATATCTTTTTATCTACTCTACCGTATCATCGCGTCTTTTATATATATATATGTATATATATATATATGTGACCGGGAATTACATGATGATGATACACGTCCCGTTGTTATAGTAATAAACAAATCAGTACAATTAAAAGGTGAATCGAAAGGTAATCATCAGTCAAATAAAAAAAGCAGTAAATTGGTTATAATGGCGGTGACAGAAAATGCTGACTACAGACCCTTCCAATAAGATCGTGTAACTGACGTAACATTTTCTCTCTCCCTCCTAATCGCTCTGTCTGTCAGTTTTGATATACGTTTATATATTAGGAACAGCCGAGTGTCACATAACAATTGAGAGCCACAGAAACGTTGAATTCAATTAACACGGCTCAGGCGATCGGAAGACGATTGGGTGTGCGGACTCGTTGTCTGACATCAAAATCGCTTAGCGACCCCACCAAAATATGGGCTCGCTTCGCCAGTCTTAACGTTTGCCAAAATTGTCATAGTGATTGCATTAAACATCGCGTCGCATTTCTATTTTACAGTTTTTTTCTTATTACATGCAGCTGTTTTCAGCTATTACGTGACCGCCAGCAGGTGGCCATGTCGAATCGAGCCAGCTGGACTTGACGACGCGATTTCCCAATCTGCAGCTCCTTTCGCCCTCGGCTTCACGAGACAATATCCCGGGCTGATAACATTTTGTTGCCAGTGTTGATGCTGCGACCCAGTCGTGGGTGGTGCGGTAGTGATGACGTTGTAGTGGTAAGGACGGTGCCGCGAGATTAGTCCATTCATGTGTTATATTAGATAATTATTCTTGTTATTATTATTATCATTAATATTATTATATACAGCAACATACATTCATCCCTAGCTTGTCGTCGTCAAGCTTCGCTACAATCATCTCACGCTTGCACATTTTTCAGCCCCCACTTTACCCAGTAACGCTTTGCCTCAGGTCGGCTGACGGGAGCACTATAGACCAATGGAAAACTAGGCCCGGCCCGAAAAGTCTCGAATTCGAAACTCAGAGCCCTCAGCATGCTCATATCGTTTACAACAGGGCCACTTTCCTTACATGGTCTGCATAATCTACGTGTGACCCTTTATTCTACTAGTTCAGGAGATGCGAGTCTCCTTCAGGAGACAAGAGCAAACGGAGTGTCGCTCGATTGCTTAATGCTCAGCAATAAGAATAATATATATGGTTCTAATAATAATAATAATATTGTTTTTAATATAATAACAATAGTTCAGATCAGTCGGCGCGTATCTGTTCTGAGTCTTTCACAATTTCAGTATTCATCCACCTTTACTCTCGCTTCGTGTTTGAATTCCATTTCAGCCTTTGTTCCGCAGTTAAATTTCCTATTTCGCAATCCTTCGCTCCTCCCGCTCCAGGACCGTAATTTTTGTTAATGTTTACGGCCAACGTCGACGTTGATCGGTCAGCAGCTAACAAGTTAATGAAATTGTCGGTCTACTTCTTCCGATCATCCTTTTTCTTCAGGCTTTTCACTCTCTTTGTCCCTCTTCTCTCTATGTAATCCTTCAGTTTTGCCTCTTTTTATGCTGCTGGGGTTCACTTCTTCTTGACCGGTCCCCTTGATGGCGTTACGGGCCGGCCAGAGTTTAAACCTTGATACTGATATTTGGCTTTCTTTTCCGATGGTTTGAGGATCTGGAACGAGCACATCAGTGTCTCGTCGACGCTCATCATACCGCCGGCATTGTCGAATTCGCCGCAATAATTTGGTGCCGAAAAGAGTGTGACGAGCTGTCTCTTGGCGAAGAACTCATAACCATCTTCGACGACTTGGTGGGCTCGACAGACGAGGTCAAGGTCATGACGCGACAGGAACTTAGAAACGACGTCAGCGCCGAACGTGAATGAAACGCCACGGTCATTCTCACCCCACCCTTGTACATCTTTATCTGGATCAGACCTGTGATGCGCAAACAGAAATATAAAATGGCAGTTAACCACCAATTAGAGGTGAAAGCAATATACTTATAAAACTAATTCAAACAATCGGATTGGTCCATTTGGTCACAGATGCGCTCTCAGTGAGTGGTGTGATCGACTAAGCTATTGCCCGCAAGAAAAATTAACTAGTAAGTTTCACTCAGAAGCGGTAACTGCTCGGGGAATTATACTAAGGATAAATGGCCTGCCCGTTTTTTCAGCTTTTTCCATAGGAGATCTTGGTACCGCTGTTGAGCATTGCTTCAAGGACCTGCTATGGCACAAACAGGTTCAATATGAGCAGTTTGGAAGAGTTTTACTACATTTATTGCACTTCTTCTCCTTGGAAATTTTCTAGAGCATCAAAGCGTGTCTATGATTCAAATCCAGTCCATCTCTGCGCCTTTCCTGTTAGCAGACAAGCACGTAATTATTGCACCATCGTGGGGATCGGATGGTCGTTTTTCACGTGTTACCTCTCTAGGACGCGTCGAAAACACTAATAATAGTAAGCTTAATAAAAAACACAATAAGGTGTCACCGACTGTATTACTGTCCACGGGGTCAATTTAGAATTTAGCCAACGAACCATAAAAGATCGCAAAGGAGACCGGTATCAGGGACGTCAGTTGGTCTCATGATGCGTCGAATCTGTTCCATGTTCTGCAAATCGGGTGACAATCCACCATGGCAACAGAAAATCTTTTCGTCCACGATAGCCGCTATTGGTAAGCAGTTGAAACAGTCCGTGAACGTTTTCCACAACTTGATGTTGTATCTGAAAGGAATGGCCATCAGGGATTGTTTTCACTGAGATAACGTTATGACAACCAAGCTACACTAAAAAATCTTTCAACAAAAGGTGTTAAATTAGTAAATGGAATATCCATCGGACGTTCAGTTGAATGATAAAGGTCCATATTATTTCGGCTTTGATATTAATAGGCGACGAAGGCAAAGTAAACTAACGAGTAAACTAACGTATGAACTTACTCAATACGTTTTCACAGTTTCCCTATCTGATAGGAACTTAATATTAACACGATACAGAGATCAATGATTAATCGTCAAGTTAAATGTTAGTATTTATAAAAAAAATTATGAATTGGCAAGTTTACCATCCTAAGCCACAAAAAGTTTGCTGCATATCAGGTTAGTAGGATGTGTTTCGCGTGGGTCTGTTTCGCCTATTTATTTTAAAACCCAGCGACATAAGAGATACTTGGCAGAGCTAAAAGGTGATGAATGCCACGGTTCAGATATCGTGGTAGCTATACGCATTATAGTAGCATCGATAATAATAGAACTAACCTGCGTTTGCACTCATCGTAGAAGCCATAGATTCTGTTGATGGAAGCACATTCATGATTACCGCGAAGTAGGAAAAAGTTCTCAGGGTATTTGATCTTGTAGGCGAGCAGAAGACAAATCGTCTCTAGTGACTGCTTGCCCCGGTCAACGTAATCACCAAGGAAGAGGTAGTTAGCCTCGGGGGGAAAGCCGCCTGTAACCGACACCAATATTCGAATGAAAACAGACAAACGCACGAATTCATTTAGTTGACGTTATGCGCACCTAATCAGCAAACCCCGTAACAGATGACCGCTGCTACAGAGCAAGTAGCGCCGCTAGCATACTATCGACTTCGTTACAATGCTTTACATAGGTTTTTCAATGTTCAAAATAGCTTAACCATTGAATAAGCTACGACCCTCGTGTATGATAATCGATATGTAGTCGCTATAAAATCATACTAGATATAAAAGTCAGGTGACGTTCTCTAGTTCTTCGACTACCTGTTGAATGTTATTGGGCGAAACAAAACATATATCGAAAACGTTTCATGTTTAATAACAAGGAATCAAGGCTTGTGATGTTGACGATTGAAACAATGCCGTGATGATTACATGCCTTTCGATCCGTGTGTTAGCTATATCCTATCTATTACTTTATCATAATCTATCTAACATACGCCAAACCGAAGCTCATCATTACATAAAGTATCGGTCAAGCAGATGGTTTTTTATCGAACTATCTATCTTTTGCTTGCGTCTTTTCAAAGAAAGCAAAATAGCGAAGTACAACGAGGGAGCTGCTCCGTAGTCGAATGTACGAAAGGCATGTGTATAGAGATAAGAGTTATATACAAAGGCGTCACAAGCATGGCTCATCGAAAAGCAGTAGCTTTTCTAGGGAAAAGCTCATGCTGCCGAAAGGGTCGCCCACACACAAGTACTCGTCTCTATCTATGTGTTTTTGTCTTTGCGCGCCTTCAGTAAGAGCCGCGACTCGCGACACCGTGTCCATCTATCGCCCGTAACCACTTTTGGTTATCTATTCATCGGACTCTGAAGGCAATCGACAACAGCGACAATCACAACGACAAAACTAAAAACGGTGACTCTACGTGACGGGCACGTAGCGTAGCGCGGCAGCAGTTGAGCAACATCGTTTAGAAGGACAGTTGTGGCCTCAAGGTATTGAGAATACATTTTAGAACCAGCAACTCGAAGCCTTAACCGCGCAGTCCCATTCAGGGGCCGCACACAAAGTCAGCTAAAACGGACCAAAAAAGAAAACCATGAATATTTAAGGAAATAAAAAGCAACGACGGAAGTAATGCCCCGACATAGTATGAGCCAGCCTTGTGAGTTGGCCGGTGTTATAGGGCATTCCTTATTGAGTATGCCGTAGGGCCAGCACCGTAAACCACCTTTGTTATAGCGTGCACCCGCCGACCTCATATTACCTGATCCAGTTCATATGATTTAATATTACGTTTAGCGTAGCCGCTAACGGCGTACTTTTAACAGCGGCGTATTTCAATAAAATACTCTCTTGGTGTTACCACTGCAAAACGACTCGTGGTCCGAATATACTCGGATACAATAGAGCACAAGATTCTCGTTTACGCGCTTTGCGGAGGAAAGAACGTCACACCGATGTTTTGCCAGAATAGCGAGGGTGAGGGGTGCAATACAGATAGAGCGACCTCGTGCTCTAGAAGCAATGCTATTTCGATTATTTTCTGACGGTACGTCTACTTTGTCATTGGCTAGCTCTGACTAGTAGAGCAGCCGTTGTTCAGTTATGTATCTAGGACGAATAACAGAGTGTCTTTATAAATGTCAAAAACAGCAAAGTAAAGAGGGAAGGTACTGTAAGGCATTACCTTAAAAGATAAGCAAGCTAGTTAAGAAAGTTAATAGTAAAATAGTAAGTTTAATACTATTATTAGGATTAATATTGTCGATAGATTCGCAAATGCAAGATCACGTCTGTTATGGATTAGAACCCTATGGAATTCTAAGGTCCTAAATATCCCGCATTGCGTCATACGCCACCTCAATGAATAGGCTAAAGCTGCACTAAACGAGTTATTTTTTTTGTGAATGGCTTTTATGTTATCAAATCTATGCTACTCAGACTATGTGTATTTTAATACAACAATTCATTACAATCAAGACTAATAAATTTTTCGTTTTGGTACTACCAATACCTGCGTTTTCTTCAACAGATACTTTTTTGCCGAGCGACTATATGTATGTCTAGTTCAACGCGCTGAGTGTAGCTACTGCAGTGCAGCTACTGAGAACACTGCATTATTTTTGCACAATTTCTTCATAGTAAATACAATTATATGCGTGTATTGTTCATGAGCAATGAAGTCAACTAGACAACTCTTCAAATTCGTGCTTGCGTTTTTTTGCGATCTTTTACATGCACTAGCACTCCTGTAAAGGAGCACTTATTTCGGCCATATTCAAACCCAATCCGAAATGTTTCCAAATGTGATACCCAGATCGGTTTATTATTATCAAAGTCAGAGTCGAACCAATGTTTTTTTTTCTAAATTTTTAACTGTTGAAGCTAATAATACGTTTTTCTTTTGGCACAAACCGCACTTAGGCGGGGTTCATCACTGACCGTTTCCGTGTAAATTGAAGTCGACAATTGAACACGCCGCCAGTGGCAACCAACTTTGGTACCCGCAGTCGGCACATTACGCACCGTGTTTTAAACAGGACTTTTAGCAACGTAGCTGAATTGAGCTAGCCGCCAAATGCACAGTAACTCACGTTGCTATGATAATTTTCCTGCAATAACATAGTACCACGTATGTCCTACTAGGGCAACATACATTCGCTGCCCAACTATTAATACAAATGTATATAACCAGCAATCAATTAAGAGGCGTACCTATTATTCTTTAAGTACAATACAATAATTAGCAATGTTCGATTGAGGAAAATTCAGCGCTAACCGCTAGCTCTTCGAACCTGTACTTTCAGCAGCTAAGCCTCTGAACCCTCCCGGAATGGTCCGAGGACCATTCATTTTGGTCCCGCATATACAGCTCGACCTATACGTGTAATGCCTACACTTCACGTTCAATCAAGACGAAACTTTGCTACATGTGATAAAGCCAATCAATCATCAAATAATGCTGCGAACGTTAGCGCTAGCAATAAACACGTGCTGCATGATTGCTAAACAACTTCCAGCATCTGATACTGCTGTTTGATATTTTCTAAATAAACGTGTCCAGAACAGCATTATATAAGGTCGATGCGATTCAAGTTAACTGCTTAAGCTACCAAATCAATGATAACGTAATCGTTTGAAGTAGCCCATAAACGAATTTGTAACTAATGTATACACCTGGTGACCAGCACCTATGATTTACTGCTGTTACACGTCGTACTTAAACTCTAATCTAATGTAATTGTTGGAGTAGGTCAAGCGTAAATAGAAACACTGCTACATTTTTCAGCAGCGCACCGTTTACTCAACACGAACAGCTAACATACAATTCCAGTACAGGCCAAGTTTAGCTCTTAGTGTTTTCGATGACAACGATTCCGAATTAGTTCTAGTTAAATACATTTATGCAACTATTACGAATGCTTGTTGCAAAGTTTATGAACGTTAAAGGAAGTATTGAAGTTAATCATTGACACCACCTGGACTCAAATGACCTCATTAGACGACGACCTCCTATATCCGAAAACGTCCTAACAACCGCTACAAAGTTCGAAAAAAATATTGTTTTTTTTAGGGAATTCAACATTCAATAGACAATAAATAAAAGACCTTAAACTTAAAATGACAGCCTGCAATCGTAGCTCAGAGCAAGGTTCTTGTGATAATGCTTCAAATACAACACTACTCATCCGAATCGACCAAAATTTAAGACGATGTACTGTAGCACGCAGTTTAGAAAAATGAAACAATTTGTGCTACGGTTGTTATAAACTTGTTTTTATCACGTACATACTCGTGTCGCGTGGCGTAGAAGTTTAACATATTCTATAACTCTCAAGCGTACATTCCCATAGCTCCAGTGTATTCCATAAACTAGTCGACAACGTCGAATAATTAGAAAGTTCAAAAGGTAACGGCTAATATTAGCTTGTCATTATAACTCTGATAGTCATATCCTCGATCATCTTTTTAAGAGTTTGAAGGAAGCCAGAGAAAAACTTATAAACATACCGAACTTCATTACATTCCGGACTAGTTGCTGAGCTAATACCATAAATCTTAATAGTCTATATATATATATATATATATATATATATATATATATATAGAAGACCAGGCATCAACAGGAATACGGATCCTGTTTAGCCAAGGCAAGGTCATTGCCTACTGCCTGCCTACTCTGAAATCTAATAACTGCCCGCATTGAATTTCCGCCAAATATTGCTTCCTAATTACTCTTATTACACTTCATACCCTGACCGAATGGAGATCTGGGAAAAGGTCAGAAGACATCAGTATCACAGTTCGCAGTTTCTCCATGTCACACGTGAATAAAAAGCGGTCCCGCTCGAAGTTTTGTCAAATGAGATCTTGGAAAATAACTGTAGGCGCTGAAGTTTATACGTTTTGTCGTACTTACTTGAACGCACATAGCTTTTATCCTATTTACCGATGCCATTAACGAATGTATACACGCACATATCGTTAGTCTAAAAGTTCTGGGGACAGAAAAGATTTAAAGTGCCTGCTCAGTCACATCCGTACACCAGATTCTCACTAGAGAGCTTTTCTTCCATGCTATTTTCACGGAGGTAAAACCTTGCGTGAAGGATGATTGTCTTGACGCGGTCGAAAGCATCTGTACCGTCAGCAGCTAATGAACCTTCAGTAACCTGTAATAGGAGCCATGTTACGGACAAAGACGAAGCTTATATAAATTTTTATTCATCCTTTGCATTAAGGTACAACAGGAGTATTTGGTCTCAATGAAACCCGCAAAATTTGGTTACTGTGGGTGAAGATATAACACCATGTGAACTTACGCTTGGGATCCTGATACCGTGGCAATGACAATTAATCGTTTGGCCAGGTCCCATTGGCGCCAATGGCAAATTCACGGTTGCTTCGAACGAAATAAATTACACGAAGAGACTTCTGTGCCAAATAAATCAACACATTCGTGATCATAATTGATTAAATAGGAAATAATGATACACCCCCACATAGATCTAATGTAATAAGAAGCACAAACAGACAAAGAGTAGTCGCCATAAAACCTTTCTCCCCAGAAAGAGAAAATAATATGATTACAGGTGTTTTAGGTAAGCTTGGCCGAACTACGTAGGCCTTGTAAATTTATCACCAACAGCTACTTCCCGGTTTCTAGAACTGCATGAAATGGATATACGCCGAAAAGCAGGCTTATACGTATTAATCTGTGTACATCACAGGAGTTTCATCGGTACTACGGACCTGCTTTCCTTTTCCAGCCTCCGCACCAACAAACGTCTGCAGTGGCCTACCCAAACGAGGGCATCTCCAAGTCAACCGAATATAAAAATTGATTCCTCAGAAAAGTCTGGAACTGTTCTTACTTATTTCAAGTTTATTTATCCCGCTTAGTCAAATAAGATTAGGCGTACAGCGAACAAGTTGATATGCATTTTTCTCGCAATTGAATAGAGAAAGTCTGATTTCTTTTTCGCTATTAGGCTCTCTGGTAGGGAGGCTACGAGCGCATTCAGTGTCAACATGCAAGTATCAATTCAGCATGTCATTTTCAAATGACCATGTGCATGTGTGCTGGCCAAGGTATTGCCTGAGAACGTTCGTCAAGTTGAAACTCTATGAAATATCACTGTGAACGAAAAAAAAAAAAAGTTGTTGAGATTCATTGATTTGCAGCCCATTCTATTAGGCAAAAGAAAAGTCTTGACTTGCAATAGATTTGATATAGCACGTGCGGCCAACGATGAAAACGTGCAGGACGTAAGTAGCTGCTGTACAGTAATTATCGCATGATCGCTCACGGATCTTCACCTCCTCTCCACAGCCCCGTAAGAACACCATAACACAGGTTGTAATCTACCATGATGTTGCGACTGACGGAAGTCGCCGGTCTCGGCAAAGACACTATTGGGGTGCGGCGCTGATACCCGATCACAGAGTGATCGGCTCGCACGTACTCGTTCGAAACTGTAGTTTTGACTCTGTGGGATTGCGGTCAACGGTCATAGTAGCACACCTACCTCGCGTACAGTCAGTGCAATCGCTCGTACGGGTATTATCAGTAGTAAAAGATTGTATCGCCACCATTCCTGCTAAAATAACAGCGAAGATGAGCAGAGATGGCCTTCAGTTGGAGCTCGCTAATCAAGTATCTGTCTCGTGGTGCATGAAGAGATGACTATGAGATAACTAATGGCGGTCAGCAACCACTAGTGAAAAGTAAAGCGCGCGATAGGCCAGTTCAGCAAGGTCGCACTCCAATGTCATGCTGTCGATTTACACATACAGTCACATCATGCGAAGGCTAGCGTGCCACTCCCAAAATGGTGGCGTTGACGTTGCCGGCCGTCTTGGACAGTTGTCACTCGACATTCGAGATTCATCGGGGGCCCTAAAGATTCTGCCTATGGTGATCAATGGATCATCTCTAACGAGTGGAGGCGTCGCAGAACAACGCGGAATACGCTTAAGTAAGGAGAGAGCCTCTTGGCAGCGCGGAGCTGTTGAAGCCACTTGCTGCTAGCTCAGAGCCATCAGGTTCAGCGAAGGAAAAACGCAAGGTTACCTGTCGGTTAATAAAAAGGGCTAACTGGGTGACACCATCGTTCTGAACGGTATCGGCGGACCGTATACAAGCATTAGATATGTATTACAAATGGTGCAAAGAGAAGCAACGTATTTTAACCCGACAGCGCCAAATAATAGATTTTTTATTGTAGAACGGACCGCTTTACAGAGAGCATGGGTACACAAAACAGACGCTGAAAAAATCAAGACATGCTGTAGGTCGACGTGACAGTTAAGATGAGCTTAACGTCTTATAGAGGTGTCTAAAGTTCGATTAGCGTACTTAGCTTTGAACCTGTTATATAATTTTGTTATGTTCTATAAGCATTATATTGCATTGTAACGACGTCACATAATCAAACATATCCATTTCACGATAATGAGAACCCGGTGTGTACTTGCTAGGTCGAAATGCGGTTCTCGAGTCAAAGCTCGTGGTGCGGAGCAGATTTTTCTTTTCTGGTCTATTTTCGGATCGTCGGTCCGTCATTAGACATTTAATAGGAAGATTAGACACATTTAGAATCATACGACAGGCGGCCACGCAAATCGGATGTGCTTAAATATTTGCCTTTTGTGAATTTCAATATGGTATGGAAAAAATGTAATGACAACACTACTATAAAATCATGGCCAGCTATAGTTTCCTCTTCCGCATGTCACCATTCTCCGTTAGACGCATATTTGCATATAGACCGTATAGACTCAAGCCCTCATCAGGCCTATTTCTATAATCTGGCTAAAAATCTCACAAACCGATCACATTTTGAAAGGCATCAGCATATATACTACTTGCATATAAGATTAGGAACAGAGATCATCGGCCAACACAAAAACCGATCTTTTGTTGTAGGCCGCACGCTTCCAGTATTCTGCGCATATGTAAGTTCCCTTTAGGGGCACATTGTTTCAGCCGTAATATTCACATTGCGCTTGTTTAAGCTTTTTATGCAAGAGCTTTTTACACGTTTTCAGAAAGGCTAAAACTCGCAACGACGTTATACGTTTATTTCGTCTGCTACGGCACCTTACTCAGTCACGGGCGTACGAATTTTCACTTCGAGCTTGCATTCAAATCCAACCGACTTGACTGGCACCCCGTAGACATATAATTTTCACTTAGAAGCTGCCAGTTTATATGTGAGAAATAGGTAGGATTATAGCGGTAACCTCATTCACTGGAGAATAGGTTTGTGTAGGTGTTTGCGTTACAGTATGAACTGGGAATTTCTCATCTATAGAGGTTCACTTAGCATACAGCTTGTGCTTTAGAATATTCTCTCGTATATGCAGATTTTAACAATAAATATGGGTATTTAGAGGGAATTTTTGTAGTAACTCCGTATTCCAATCTATTTTGTCTAGAAACGATTAAGTTGAACTTCAAGTTCTTCGTCTCTTTTAGGCATTCTGAATGACTCAAATATTGCGTGGAACAGTTTATAACGTATCTATCAATAATTTTCGTTTATTTCGCCTGTTACAGCAGCTTACTCACTCAGTCCTGCGCGCACGAATTTTTACTATCTTAATTAAAGTTTTAAATTCTTAATTAATTAATAATTGAAGAATATTTATTGTACGGCGAACAGAGCCCCATTATATTAGACTCTACATTCCTTAACAGTGTAATCGACTCAATACGTATCTCTCGTCAACAACACAAATAATTTTCAATGTATTGTGTATACCTGCAAAATGCACAATGCAATGGACACTAAAGCAATGGTGAGAGGGATCACACTGACCAATGCTGCACATCTACCAGCCCAAATCGGTCTACAATGTGAAACGTAATACATTAAAGGATAGAGAAATTTGGTCCGTAAGTTGAGTTTTCGAGTAAGCAATAGACGCAACCAGCTAGCTTTATCAAAACACACTTGATGCAATGTAATACTAGGGAATTTACCTCCCGTGTGAGAAAAATCTCACTCGAGCTTGGGTTGAACAACACCGATGCAGATTTCTCTGTTGTCTTACGTATCTAAGACACAGTAGCGTAAAAAAGAAACAACTTTTTTTTATTTGCTCTCATCCTCTGGTTATTTTCTCCATATGAATAATACCTCTTAAGCAACTCTTAGATGGCATAACATCTAAGACTAGAGAGAGTTGAGCAAGAAGGGATGTTCCTGATTTTTTCTAGACGTTTCCTAACAGCCTTATAAAACGACATGGTTACCAGGCAAATCGTTTCTTCTTAATTATCTAATTTTTTTTGTTTGTAATCGTAATTTCTAACAAGTAAAGCAAGGATTTTGCCTGTAAAATCAGAACAGGCGATGACCATGGTTGCTCTTTATAGTTACCACGATAGCGCACTCAAAAGGATACACGTTAGCCGTTCAGACTACGCCGACTCTCTAAAAAAGCTATTACTAATGGTTATGTATTACCTAACTTGATGTCCTAGTAAATGCCATAACACCTGAAAATGGTTGGCCTTGTGCTCTGTTTGGAAACTATTCAACTGAGGCATTAAGAGGATTCAAAAGATACAGCTAAACTTAATAAGTTCATAGCTTTTTCCTATCGAAATGGGGTATCATATCTGCAAAAAGCTGTTCTGAAAATCAGGTTTACAATGATAAACGAACGGCGGTTAACATCCCATGTACGAATCGTCTACTTTGAAAATATATAATTTTCACCGTATCTGCAGCGTATCAGTAGACCAAAATTTATACATAAAAGCCGCCAATTTCCGCAGCATATAATGTTTCATGACGAAAATGGCTTATGGCTGATAATTCGTTAGCTTTTCACTTTGAATCTATGTACAAGGTTTTCCAAATGCTTAACTCTACTGAAAGAATTTACTCAAAGTACTTTGTGATCTTTTGTTCAAGATAGAAACAATATCACTCCACCCCAGGCGATTCACATGTCCTAAAGGAAAAGCACAGATATACACCTAGGCACAGCACAACATCCACATCGACTCGTCTTCATAATAAAATGTAACTAAATTTTTCGCTGGCAGTTAGGCTGTTACACGTTTTTTCTTTAATTTAGTCTTCAAGATGGATGGCATACAAGTAAACCGTCATATCATTTTGAATTATTTCAGCACCTATTCGAAGAAGTCTACATCCTAACTGAGGCTAAGAGCCGTGAGTGGTACAACTCGTTTAAAAAACGTATCGATTTTTTTGCTCCACACTGCACATCCTTGACAAACCTATCAATGAGCCGAATCATTCTGGTGGGCGTCGAATGCACTTTACTTGTACTCTCTAACGTAATATTACAATCATTCGATTGTAGTGTATCAGGTCACTATAATTTGTGCAGGTGAACTTCGCACACATTAGCGCCGTTTGATATTTTTTACAATTTTTATAGAGCAGCATTATTTTAAAGATTTTATTCGCAAAAACCTAAAACAAATCTCCTCTGGAGGTTCTCTACTGTACGGATGGTTTGCTTTCTTATATATATATATATATATATATATATATATATATATATATATAAAATCTTCTTTTTGCATCACGGCAAAAAAGTTCTGCGGCCTTACACCTGCCGCCAGCTTAGACGCCTTACAGCACTGGTCGAGCCAGGTTACAGATAGATGATACCCATTAAAGCACCTTATAATAAAGTGTAATCCACGGAAGGGGAGCTTTATTCAGCGACGTGCGCCGCTGACTCAGCAGTGGTGCCAACCATCTCCACGCTAGCCCGCCTAGTTTACACTAGAAAAAAAAAACACTGGAGCCGCAGTCAACCGATCCGTCCACGAGCAGCGAGCCCAGCCAAAAGATTCCATCACAAAAAAAAATAAGAGAAAAGAGCTTCACAATGCGGAAGCAGCAGCAGTACTCACTACTATAACAACAGCTACAGCGCCTTCGCTGGGGTGACTATAAGGGCCACTGACCACCGGTAAGAAGAACATAACGGCGAAGAAGAAAAACCGATAAACGTATTTTGGTGGCGTTTTCGTCGGCTTTGCTGATGCTGTTGCTGTTGTGGTGTATTCCATCGATGCGTTCAACTGTATTCAGCACCCGTCTGATTATGGAGAAACAACGGGAAGATTAAAAACACTAAACAATAATAGCCACGCCAGCAGGAAAGGAACAGCTATGGAAGCAAACTAAACATGAACACCAAAAATAGATAGCACAATAAAACAAGATAAAAAAAACACCGTAAAAACAGCACCTCTCGACCACATCGTCGTCACAATACATACAGCGTATTTGATATCATTTCTAGTATTTGCATATCCGTCTGTCGGTATAGGCTCTTGATCATCACAACAAAAATAGGCTACAGAGTATTATAAAGTGTGCAATATAAAGACTGTTAGTTGGTTGTTTAATGTGCACTCATAAGGCTCTATATATTAGCAATTAGGAATTTCAGATAATAAAAATGACTTCCTGACAAAAACTATAGCATATAATTACTACTTGGACCTGTTCGTATATGCAATTAACAAGTGAGTCATTTTTACACGGGTTTTTAACTGATCTTCGTATCTTTGGCCCATATTTTGTTACAAGTAGATAAGAAATAAAAGGGGGAAATAAAAAGAAGGAAAAAGTTTGCTATAACGAATTTCAGTTACTGAAAAACAATGCAATTCAAAATTTTTAATGACGGTGGTCAGCACACGCATATTGTAGACTGTTTACAACGTAACCTTTATTTTGTCTTCTGTAAGGGTGATATCAAGAAAAAAAAAACTATATTTAGATAGAAACAGCCTCGTGTTAGGTGGGCGCCATTCTGAATAATATTTGTAGGCTAGAAAAGGTTCATAGAGAGTTGGTTCCAGAGAGCTACTCCACACTAATTTGCTTGCACATCATGCAATCATACTCCCGATGGATATCTGGCTGGATCGGGGAAATTGGCGATATCCTAAGAATCAATTTGTTCTTTAGAGCGCGGCAAATGATGGAGGACACAGGTTCGGTTCATTTTGTGTATATGAAAGGTGGTGATAATGATAATAATTCTTCGCGAACAGTAAAGAATAATTGAATCTCCCGATCTTAATCAAATTAGTCTTTTTTCTTAATTTATTGAAAATCGTATAAAAACGTTCAATCTGATTAAACAATCCTGTATGGAGCAAATATTTTTGAAAAAAAACAGAGGTAAAGGTCAAGCACTTTAAGCTGATGCTAAAATCAATACGTGTTCTCCCACTTTAGTTAATAAGATTTTTTAATAAGATGCTGGTTCGGTCAATTGGTTGACTTGACCGCATAACAATTATTTCACAAAAGACAGTTATTTATTATTATCTATACGATATTTTTAACACGCCACTAGAATGAAGCATGATTATTCATAAATGTTTTTTTTTCACAGTTCAACAATGAGGATCGCTAATAATTGCAGCCTTATCATCTAGATGCGTACATATGCGGTCAACCGAATTTGCTTACAATATAGCAATAATAAGTGCCTATATAAAATTGGTTTCTTCTGCTGGGTTCGAGTCAGCCATATGACCGATGTCTCGGCCACAATCGCATATTGAACCGGTCGAAAGTAGACTTTAACCAACATAGATATCGATAGACGTTTGGAAATTCTTATAATCCGTATTGCTCAGCCGGCGTCAAACGGACGTAATAGCGAGGATTGAAAAGGGACCCCACTGTCAATGCAAAGAATACCACCAATTTGATGTATACTTATATTAGAAAGCTAATTGTTGTACTAGCTTGTGCTTGTATTTCAATAAGGATAAATAGAGCTTGAACACAGTGTAATGGCATGGTTAACGTAAAATATCGTTACCTCTCCTAAACAGCAATATTATATACCTTCCCGTCTCTCAAAAGATACCTCAACGATTAGAAAGGAAATCCCACGCCGGTCTAGCGAATTTTGTTCCCGTTGCTTCTCATTCTTTCTAGTTATTCGCTGTCGCAAGAAAGCACTTAGTGCTTTGAGGAACGGGTCTAGAATGCCCCTGCGTTCACGAATTCTCCAATCTTTTGGGCCGAAGCAGGCTTGCTCGCGCACCGCCGCCATTTCTACGGCCCAAACAAAGCCAAACTGAAGCCTTTCAATTATCAATAGTGTCTTTCGTCAGCGACAACACGCACAATACTTTGCTGGAGGTGGCGGTCGGGGTTACTGTCGCTCAACCGCTCATGCGTGGCTACTGCCGCTGTCACAACTGCCATCACGACGATAGCCGTTAGTTTCCGATTGGAGACTGCACAAAAAATGACGGAAGCGAAAACAGACACAGCGGCTCAAATTGGACTGTATGGCATATACTGAGGCGAACATCGCGAATGCTATTGTTATTGCTGCTACTGTTGCTACGGTTTTGGCCGACAGAAAAGCAAGCTAGGGCTAGCCAGCCTAAACAAGGCCAGCGTTGTAAATGCATCCCCATAAAGTCAGCTCTAAAGCAGTAACAGTAACCGCGGCACCAGCAAAAGCATTAATGACAACAACGCTGACAGATGCTTCGTCAAAGCCGAGTAAAGACGACATCGAACGATAAAGCAAACGCAAAACATACACATACATATCCTTTTAACTGCCATTTGCTCTCAGTGATTCTGCCAAGGATCCGGCCACCTTAGCAGCACCAAATAGTTAGCAAAAAAATAAAGAAGCTGATTGGCCTGACTGAGAAAGTCAATGTCATAAGGAATAGCTGCAGTTCATATGTGCCATTTACGATCAAATGGGGTATTTTATGTTATTTCGAATTCGCGACCATCCTCGACGTGGAGCGCAATGGGCATCATATGACGACTTCAATATTTAGTAAAAAAGCACACAAAATTTAATTAACAACAAGCATACCCAGCAAAACCCTTCAAATGGAAAGTTACAAAAAAAGGAAATCATCAGGAGCATGTGGTTATTTACTTAATGAGCGCTTTCTGCACTGCACAAATTGTAGCTGTAGTAAGGGGGAACATGGACAACCCCAGCAGCCCCAGTGTATAGTAGCGCAATAATATGTACTATTATCATAATAAAATAGTAGAGACAGTGGGTAAACAACAGTGGCTTTCACGGTAAATACTTTTTGGCAACATAACGCGTCTCGCACACGTGGCAACATCAAAGCAGTAAGAATCGCTAGCATCAACATCATCATAATATGATAAAAAGAACAACCGTTATACTCTATATAAATGGTACTCGCTGAGGCAGTGAGGCCAGTGCAGCATAGACAATACCCAGATATATCGATACCTGTATAGATAAATAGCTTTCGGTGACAAATAATCGTTCGGTCAATCGCTCTCTTATTCTTTGCTGCTTCTCTTCTACTTGGTTTACGCAGGATACTCCCGGGGCGTTTGCTGGGGCACTTAAAGATAATTGCCTGCACGCATCCATTCAGAGATCTGGCCCTTGCTTCGAATGAAGCCATCTTGCTCGTGTATTCATCGTATTCCAGCAACGGTCTTTCTCTACGTTCTTTTACGCTGAGCCCGTCAACCTGTGCCTAGCTAATAATGATAAATAGTCGGCTGCGGTCAATCATGGTCGTTAGTTTACACAAAGGACACACACAGTTTCAGTTTTCTATTGTGATGATCTGATTAATATCTATGATCAGCGTTAGTGTTGCTGATACTGCTAGTGCTTGAGCGGCACATTAACTAACTTACGCTCACAGAAGTCACTCTAGTGCGGGACATATGTAGTAATAATCACATAAAGATAAGCGTACATTTAGAGAGGCTTTTCGTCGCGGAGTCTATAACCACTGTAACTTTTTCTGTTCAGCTGCCTATTTGCTTATGGTGTTCGTTAGATAAAATCACGTTATCAAACATACACACATACCACGAAAACACACTCATTGAAATAAATAGGCAACCTCGGGGTATGTACAAACGTACATACTACATGCCCTCCACAGCATATAATCATTATAATATACTATGATAAGACACATGCGAACAATTGCATACTGCTAATGAATCAACAATGTGAGTAAAGTGTTGCTTAATTAAGTTTGTCAGTCGTACATAGGCCGGATATCGCATTAGGCAGTATCGATGAATAAGAGAGATTCTGATTTAACTTGTTTTGCTACTGAGATTCTAATGGTTAGGGTAGGCTGGTGCGAAGGTAATCGTGTAACTCTGATGTAAAGCGTATCCATTTTTATGCTTCGTATATGTATAGAATATCGTGTGTAGTGAAACAACTTAAATAGATAATAGTGGTAAATTAAAACAGATCAGCTGTGGGGTGTAGAGGGATATATACTTTGAATTCGAATATCAAGAGATGCATGTCGATCTGTCGAGTCATCTAGGTGATAGCTGCAAAAGGGGCTACGACAAAACTTCTTGTCACTTAATTGTCTCATGGAAAGGTCTTAGAATTATGAATCGAATAATGCTTGTGTGGATAAACGAGGTGCATGATATTTCGAATGACTCCCGTTGTAAGCAGCTTCAAGTAGAGGAGCTTTGTTTCACTCGTTCCTCATTCATCGACGAACCGATATATAGAGCGACTATTTGGCAATGCATGACACTTGTCTCTGCGGTACTTCACAGATGTATTGTATTAGTCTACGTGCAATAATGGGACGTAGCTTCAACACGCACACAAACGAACAGATAGCTAAAGTAGGATGTTAATCCTGTCTATTTATGATTCAAACATATATATATATATATATATATATATATATATATATATATATATATATATACGTAGCAAGGTATGATTGATCAGCCAATAAACAGTCATTTGTCATTCTTGTCATATTCTATCTAGCTTTTGTTGACAGTTGATGCTATGGCATAACGTAGTACTTACCGTACTCGAATAGGCGCAGGAGATCGGTGTACTGTCCGTGAATGTCGCCGCAGATCTTGAGCGGGGCCTCGAGCTCCAGAAGAATCGGCTGCGAATGGAACAGCTCCCGGGACTTGAGACACAACGCCCTCACCTCGGCTTCGCTCAGCTGCACCGCCCGGCCTGGTCGCGCGCCTCGTACTTCTAGCAGCCGCGAGATCACCGAGTCCACGTTCAGCTCCCCCTCCGACATTTTCCCGCTGTTCAGTTCCGCTGCGACCACTACTGCTCTGCTGCCGTTGTCACGCTGCTGCTACTACTACGACTGTTTCTCAGTGGCACTCACTGCCACCTTCACAGGCAACGGCTTCAGCACCACTCAATGGCTTTACACTCACACCCCACTGTTATACTCGCACTGCTGTACTTGTGAACACAACTGCACAGGCAAGCGGTCACAATCGTCACAATCGCACTGCGGCGGCAGGAGGAACAACAACAACAACAACAACCAGCAGCAGCAACAAAAACAACAACAATCAGCGCCTCCCAATTGAACTGCCACTGTAATAGCAACAGTCGGCACTAGCTCACTTCCACCGAAAGTGGTTGCTATCGGCAGCCGTCACCAACGCAGTGGCTCAGTGCCAGTCAGCCGGCCGCACTGCTGACCCAACGACCGCCTTAGTCTATGATGGAGCCTCGTCAGCCCGTTCTAGCAACAGCGGTCGATACACAGCCGTGCTCTTCTCGGCTACGTGTGTATTGTATCGTAGTACTGTCCTGTATGAGATAGTGCTGGCGCAATGGGCGGGTGTTCCTCAACTGCTGCCTGCCTGCCTGTCCAGCTGTCTCTCTGTATTTAAGCCGTTTGTGAACACCCGTCACTTGTCGCAGCACACCACCGCTAGCAGCAGTCCCCACCGCTCGCGGCCGTGCTTGCCACCGTTGTTGTCTATTTTTTGTCCTGTCCCGACGACTACAAACGACCAAAGTCGGCGACAATCCGCAAGCGACGCTTTGTTCTTTGTTTTCGTCCTCGTCGTCTACCACAGCTCTTCTTCGTTTTGCCCAGCCTCAGCACGCAGGCAGGCGACAGCGACCAGCATCCGCCCAGCCGGATCAAGCGACACTGCTTCCGATGCCGCTACAGCCACGCTAAGGCGCCACCTTTACACTCTTTTAGTTCACTCCCCACCACTTCACAGCTACTTGCACTGCTATTGCGACGGCTACGACTTCTCTAGTCTGGTCTTTTCCTGTCTGTGCGGCGGCTGCCTGCTAATGTTGCTGCAGCATTACGGGGACACACACCGGAATGAACGGATGAACGCATCGGTCGGCATGTCAGACCCAAACAGATGTGGGCGGGCGTCTCGCCGCCAGAGGCGAGGAAGTGGTGTATAATACAGAGCGAAAGAGAGAGAGAGAGATGGAGAGAGAGAGGAGATGGTTTTAGACAGGAACCCATGGTGCAGCACCGAGTCGTAACTGAGGTCCGATGAGCGCATCGCAATAGCCAGACGAGCACGCTCATAGTGTATGGAAGAATCATAATTACAAAAGTAAGGCTATAGTCATGCTAGTTTGGTAGTTGTGTTAGCGAAAATAACCGTGATTGGCGTGATGAACGGCTCTGTTCGGATTTGAACATCTACTTGATTATTATGGGTGGCATATGTGATCAATACTCTGATTATTAAAATTTCACCCCACAACTTCTTACAAAAAGGTAATTACAATAAGATAGAGTATTCTACTGGCGAGTTTGTCATTTGTTTGCCCTTTAGTACTTTAGCAAAGAACCGATGAAATTATTCTTGCACTGTGATCACTTGAATTATCAAAACAACTGTATACTAAATGTAGCTCGAGACAACCTTCTAGTTCGACATTACTTGTGATTTTAGGTGTAAAATGGTCTACACATTCTAGGCACTTATGAGACATTAATGTACAATGTATTTTTAATCTTTACAAATTCCTTGAGAGACTTTCTGCTTCTGTTAGCATGTGTCCCCACTGCTACTCATGAGAATCATACCGCATAAATAGCTTCTGGTAGCAATTACAATATTTTCGATTCCTCTTTCTGTTAAAGCAGGGCGTTCGTGGGATGCCGTGGTGCACTACCCGCGTCGTCATCATTATCAAATCCAAATGTTAAAAAAATCAAGGACATGTGACTCACTAATGCAGAAAAAAAGCTGACCGAAATACTGCTCATTCATTAATTCACGATAAAATCATGCAGAGACAACAAGGCCGCGGTCAGTTAAGATGATCGCCAAATATGGCAAGTAATCTTAAATCACTCAATAGGCCAGGAAACTGATTACTGCATATTGCTACCACACGAGATTACAGCCTTTTTCATTTGGCCGCAGCATGCTCCATTGAACATAGATACTGAAGACTTCTGGTCAACCGGGAACATTCATCTTTGATAAAGTGGTATATTGCCTAGAGCCACTCTACACGTAGGAAATCTTACGGGAGTTAAATGAATCCTGTCAAGCTGGCTGAAGTGTTTTCGTGTAAGTGCTTTCTTGCCCGTCCTTTTTTATTGCATCGGCCACGTTCTATTGAATGGGCGTCCAACCTACCTCCGTCAACCCTTTATCTTCATTAATATAATGCCAGCAACACCTCTACGATAAGGGCAAATCGCCGATAGGTTTCTACTCTACATTCCAGATATCGCAATCTATATTAAAAAGTAAAAATATAGGCAGGATATCTTTCGGGGGTTGTGAAGAAGTATCGGCAACGCGAAGAATCTATGATTTGCCATATACTAGTAATTCCTATAAGATTGAATGCCAATCATGCCCACCGGCGATACCGTACGCCGTCTTCCTATAGACGGTATAGTACAATTTCTATCATGAACCGTAGAATAATATTACTACAATGATTTATAGTGGTAGTATTTACTACGACTTCGTTAAGACAGCAAATCCGCAACGATCAGCTTCATAAATTCTCTTGATGAATGAACGAATATTTTCTGTTTATGTCTGGCTGACTAGCGCTCATCGTCGGCTAAGCGGGCGGCCACTCACCCAAAATCGACACCTGTAGGGCATTCTGAACGAAATCTAGGGTGTAGCAGATGGCTTGGACAGAGCCAGGCTTACCGTTTCTGTGAAGCGGCATATATTTATATATAGAAATCGAATATAGGTAGAACCTAAAACTCCTGTTACTAATTTCTTTTTTTTCACCTTTTTCGAGTGGCTGTCTGTGCATCTGCATTCAGATATGCACACGGACCCACCTCGCTTGGGTCTACATGTGTACGTCTATACATGAGTGTGTAGCTGCGTATGTATTCTGCCCCTATATGGCTTCTCTGTTTACATATAGATCGACATAGCGACAGCACACAGTGTCTCTGAGTGCAGCTGTGTCTAGGCTAGCTCGTGTTGATGCCTACGGCAAGCAGGCCGTATCGGTGTGTGTCTATGTTAAATCAACAAATTTCTGTATGTGCTGGTTGTGATACGATGAAGATATTCATAACAGTAATCATCAATATCCTCAGCTGCGCGCCGAATAAAGTTTCATGTCGCTGCCCTTGTGCGGTAGGCTTATGTAGGCGACTGTAAACTCGTGCTTGTGCTGCTGCTGCTACTGCCACTGCTACAGCCCCTGCGGCCCTGCCGCCTTATCCACTATCAGCAGTAGGACTGAAGTGGATCACTAAAGAAGTTGTGATAGAGTTTGTTGTTGTAGTTCGCGAGGCTGTAGTGGTGTGCGTCCACAGCAGTAGTAGTGTTTAACTCCGTGGCATGCACAAGAGTCGTGACACATCGACCACAGGCGCATTACTCCCTTAGCTACGACTGTTGGCCAAGAGATTAGGCCGATCGCATTGCAAACTGCGATCCCGTTCCTGCGGAGGACGTCAAAGCAGTAGCAGCAACTTGTCGACGTCCTGGCCGTACTTGATGTGCCAGAGTGGCTGTGGGTTCATCTCTCGTTTCGTAACGACACATCCCTAAAACGGCAATAGCTAAAGCGATGGAGGTTGACAGTTCGTCCGAGGAAACCGCTCCACCGCCAGCCGTTGCAGAACCCGGCACGGCGCCATCCGTCGTCGTAGTACCTCAAGCAAAGCTGAAGCGTAGCTCTTCCGCGCCTTTGCTTGTCGGAAGCCCTTCAAGTGGAGGGCACTCAGGCAGTGTCCTATCAGGTTCAGGTTCGGTGTGGACGGCGACATCTTCGCCATCGTCCGGTGGAGCCAGCGGAGGCTGCGGTAGCCTAAGTCCATCTGCCAGTCCGGCTAGCCCTGTTCTAATCTCGCATTCAGCATTTCATCCTGCACAGAGCTTCAGGTTAGTTAGAGGATAATGTCAACGATCGGTGGGTACGAATGCCGAAGATGACATGTGCGCGCTACAAGCTGACGTCGTGGCTATTGAAATACGCTAACGTGGTGCGTGCGTGAATTCGTTTATTGATATATCAGTCAGTTTAGCGCGGGTGTATGTACTATTCTAAACTTACACATGGTTCCTATAAGAAGTACTCCATTATCCCAAAGTCTAAGCATATGGAACAAGCTTGCTATATTACTTCAGCTACATAATCTCTATGTTTGCAATAATTTGTTGATTTTAGAAATACTGGATCTTTATTAGGATAAGCTTACCTCTGTATAATGCTGCAATAAGGAACGTTTCCTTTTTATAATTTATTTACATCTTACCTATAATTAGGAAAAACTTACATGTCTGCGACGCTCAAGGAGTGTCCGTTACTTAATATATAAAAACGCTTATTACACACATTTGTATTAGTTAATGCAGCCAATGGCCGCGTCAAACTTGTGATACACAAAATATATTTTAACTGGCAGCGACACCTATTGTGTACACTCATAATGTGCATATTATTATTTTTAAGCTGTTATTTAAGACCCACATAAGCTACTTGTGACTGCGCATTCGCAAGGATGCAGCTGATGCACAAAAATATTGTTGTCGATTTCTCTTTTTAGGGAGGGCCTTCGAGGTCGCACCATGTCTGTGACGTCATCAGGTCCACACTCCCCCGTCGTCCCTCGGGTTCACCAGATTCGCGCTGAGGAGATGGAGGCAGTGACCGTGCGTGAAGCTCAACAGGAGCGTGAGCTAGCATCGAAGTTGCTCATTTCACAGTCATGGGATGATCTGTCGATTGATGAAACGCCTTCCTCTTGCGCTTCGCCTTCTCCGTCGAGTCCCGTCCTCGGTGGGCCCAGGCGACTTCACTCACCCCCGATTTTTGGCTGTCCGTCGCCAAGTGGCAGCACCAGTTGTGCGACCGCAGGCGCAGCCTCGCCTTCGGGAAGCAATCGGCAGTGCTATTCACCTTCGGTTCTTCGGTCAGCGATGAGAGCGCCTTCATCGCCATCACCTACTCGAGTTCAGCGTCATCGATCGCAGAGTCCACAACTTGTCTTGCGGCCATCAGCTTTAGGTGCGGTAAAGCGCAAGCTCAGCTCTGATTCAGACGGAGCTGGAAGTGTTGGTAGTGGCGAACCTGTCGAAAGAGCCAAGAGGATGCTAACACTCGACGATACCACCGGAAAGGACAATACCCTTCTTTTGCAGGTGGCTCCCACCGATGGCCATAGCTGATTGTTCGCAAGGTGGTCGTAAATAGGTGATCAAACAAAAACGTGATCGATTCGGGAAATATTAATAAATAGAAGACAGCATAGGCGCACGACATTTAGTGAAGTCGAAACGGATAAATAACGTAGTAGAGTATTGAATTTTAGATGTGTTTTGGAGAGGTGGAATCATGAAGCACAACTCATCCAGTCAGGGACGACAATGAGAATGGATTTGAGGCTGGAGTGGCCGTAAACACGTAATCAAAGAAAAAAATCTGATTAGCTGGAAATATGAAGATCGAACTAATACGGCCTTAAGCGGATACGAGGCAAAAAGAGGGCATAGATCTAGAATAATAGATAAGAGAGTAAACAACCAAACCGCGTGCATGGGTCAGTTTGGAACGTATCGCCAATGAGTCAAATCAAGAGTATGGCAGAATTTGGAACCAGATGATATTGCACGGCATAGCAAAAAAATTCAAGTGACCACAGACATAGTTGAGCCAATGTGAACATCGAAGATAGTTTTTGAAAAAATACTATTACAAGTAATATCATAATAAAGAACACCTTAAGCATCCAGCTTCCGATGGCCAGTAGTCACCTACCTAGCCTATATTTATCCGAGGACAAATCTTGCACATGTATTTTTAGTGTAGGCTTCTTTTTCCTCTAAGAGTAACACTTGTTATTATTATTATTAAACCCTTTCGTGGACTATTATAATGAAACTAAAATTAGGCATTTATCATGGGGTATATAGATGGCACGGTACCATCGATGCTGAGTGTTTCTGGTGAATGTTGATGTACATTGTTGATTGTAAATATCATACTAGAAATGTAAATAATAAGGTAATAAAAACAATAGTTCAATATATCTATATTTCATTAAAGTCTTAAATGTAGACACTTGTTTAATAGAATGGTTGTCGTTTGCTGCGGACATTCGTGACATTTGAGCACCCCAGGCAAGTATTATTAGTGAGCCAGCGTTCACCATGTAATAGGGTACTTTTGCGCGTACTTGAGTATATGAAAACGAACTGATGGTTATGACGAAGTCGGCAGGAAAAATCCGCTGACAAGTAGTTTTTATCTGCCTACGTTTGCGTTCTGTTCTTTAGCGAGGTAGCCATTGTGGACTAATTTCCCTCACAGTGATCCAAGCAGGCCTTTCACAAATTGTTTTTCTACTACGGGATGCCTGTATGCGCGTCTTTGTGCAAAGAGCAAAGCGAAAATGGGACGCACAAGGCTCCTAATGTTTCAATTATCGGGAAATGTTCGCGCTGTTTTCTGCGGACTACGGATATTTTGATCACTGACAATGTTATTGAAGACACATAAGACTCACGGTTTATTCTGCAGTATCAAATGTATTCTCTAGGTTGGTTGTTATATTTACAGAAAGCATACTCTAAATGAATAGAGCAATAATAAGGCATTACAGAGTCCTCATGTGCTCTCTTACTATCTCTGATTCCTCTAGCCCAGTCATGTTTCCGTTATTGACTTATTATCATCTTGTACATCGTGTACCGGAGAGTCGCCGAGTATCGCATTTAGTTTTTCTCTTGTGTGAACACGAAACGCATTCGCTAATAAAGACACACGAAAGAGCTCTCATTCTGTGCTATTACTAGGCGGATCTAAGATTTCATGAACGTACTGAAATAACAATTTAAAAAACTTTGTCAGACTAAATAATATCCCTTTAAGCGGAAGAGAAGGAGGGGGTGGGGGGTCCTTTGGTTTAATATGAGTATTCACATACATTCGTCGTAATTATCTTTATTATCTTAAATATTTATCCCGAATAGGCATTTTTTAGGTCTTCCAACAGAGAACAACGTCTGAGATTTGGTGCGTATCCAATGTTCAAAATCGTTGACCACGGTTTAAATGCAAAAAAAGGTAACTCTTAGTGAATTTGAGTACCATATTTTTCACAGTCAGCTTTTTTGTAACCTTTCTGCAACCATTTATCTGATACTTGCAGGTCATTTAGATACAAAATATGTGATGGAAATAACTTTTAAGTAATAATCTCCTACGTAGGCACGGTTATTTGTCGTCGACAGGAACTGTTCATGGAAATCTTTACTTCCACCTAGCGCGAGTGTAACTAACCTGCCTGAAACAATTGATGCGATTTCAAATTTGATTTTGAATTCTACAACTGGTATTCAAACTATTTTTCGCAGACAATCAGTATAAATGACAGACATAATAGCAAACGCCACCATTCTATAAATCATACAAATAATATGTGTAATGGGTCAAAGCAAGAGGACCAAATTGGCAACAGTTTTTGTATTGTATATAAGATTGAGACTTGTTTCGCGTATCGTATGTATCTATAAAAACCTCAGTCCTTTCAATTTGATCTATCAAGCTTCCTTTTCTAGGATGTAATTTGTATACAGGTTGCGTATATGGTATATGTCCCTGACAATTTTTTCTACCCTTTCCTTCTCGACCCTGTTTCTGTTCTGCCCCGTTCCGCTAACAACGTGATATGCTCGTCAAAGCTTTTTTGTTTTTCTCAGATATCAATAAACTATCGCTGTTGTCTCATATATATGTTCTTAACGTCTAGCAGGAAGCGTACCTGAAGGAACAGAATTGCTCATGAAACAATTCTCTATTATTCATCTGTAAGCTTGGCAGTAGTGATAATGAGACAAATGATACTTTGAATTTTTCTCAAAAATGATTAAATCCTTCGACTAAAAATCCCCACATGTTTGTACTATCTCTATCACACGCACACATCGCCTCAGCGTTATTCGTACAGGATGTTCATAATAATACTAATAACGCTATCCCTTCAAACAGATATTCAGAATTGACGCACATTTTTATAAATACACTTGCAAAAGAAATTGAATATGTATGCTGGATACGCTCATGCAATCGAATGAGAAACACGTGATCTAATAATATTTTTATACATAACGTACTATTCTAGCCTAGGGTGGCTTGAGTAATAATTTTCTAACAATGCTTCAAGTGTTGCGTTCATTCTTAGAGACACATTGCTTCTTGGAAGATAAGCATCTATACTATTACGTAGCACCGATCTGGCCTACATCAAGCACTTTCGGAGTTAATATCGTATCCAATGATGCCAATGCAGCTTACCTACTTGTATATGATATAAGTATATTATTTTCACTCCAAGTCTGTCATTTTCTTTCATAAATCAGATCGGATCTTTCGCAATGCCAACCCGACTTTTTCCCATTTTTTCAATAGAACGTGTTTGTTTCGAAAGACACTTGTTGTATCGAATATATTTTCAGAATTGGTGATTATATTTTCTCCCTTAACAATGGTGTACTGTAAGCCCGTTCAGAGAATTAATCGGATCAGAAGAACACTTTATTTCTGCAAAGAATTCAACACAGGCACACACATACACGCATGAATACTGTACACATGCGTACACATAAATCCCAGATCGCAACCGAATAAACTGGTTATCATCAATATATATATATATATATATATATATTGATATGACATCAATATGTATAAAGAGTAATAACTTGATTTCTACATCTTGCCATAGCTAAATATCAATCAACGTTTCGCAGTTTTTTTAGAAATGGGTTATTATTCCCGAGCATTCGAAAAAATTAGTCGCCGAGATCACACAAGAAACTGACAAACACAAAATACATATATTTTTTAGAAGGTGTCGCATTTTTTGCCTAGATAAATCAATGTATATTTGAAACTTATTATGCGTAGGAAAACAATCTATTCTGAAGAAGTTTAAAAGCATATATATATATATATATATATATATATATATAGTGCAATACTTAAAATGGGACTATTTTTACTGCTAGCCCGCGATTTCCCCGATTTGAACGTAGTCTTTGCAATTTGGCCGCAAAGAAACTATTATCAAATCTATTCACGCGGAATGAACTCCCGCCAAAATTAAAAACATTACTTTTTCTCTGAAATCGGTTGGTCTACGTTATTGCCAGTTTCCAAGCAGCTTCCGAAAAGTTCAAGGTGGTTTTCTATAAAGTAAACCGGGAGATCCTTAAGGAGGTTTAAATAAGGGCTCCAAAAGTGACGAAATAGAAAGCAACCACCCTCCAGGAGTTATCTGTTCACTGTCGTTAAAGTCGACTATCGAAGATAGCGATGCTCCGTGAGTCTACGAAGTTTCCTGAAGAGTTTAACCCAACTTTTAGGCCACTTTGGCTTTTTTAGTTGCATCAAGCTCCTCTAACTGATCCTTTAGGTCACCGATGCATTCAGGCAACTCTTTCTCGATAAGCTGTTTAAAGTATTGTTCGAGAAGCTGCAAGCAGTAAGATAGGTCATGAGTTAATATTATAGCTGAGAACAGTCGATCATTTTTTAGGTTAAGCATTATTTGGGTCTTCTCTGCGTAATATGCTGAAAGATGACAACAGAATCACAGCTGTTTTACAAGGTCGTTAAAATTGAACGTAGACCGGGAACACAGTAGGACTACCTGAATCTTCTGAAGCTAAATATAGCGTCAAGAAATTTGAAGAAAAAGAAATTCTCACCTGAGCCTGTTTAGCTAACGGCGATTCCTTGGCATTAAAGGTATAGCAGTTGCAGAAGATCAATTGTATGTCTTGAATAAAAGCGGTAGCACTCTCATAGTGATTGAAGTGACTCGCCGACAATTTCTGCTTTACCGTTGAAAGGTCCATTGGTCGCGTAATGATCTTGAAGTAGTTTGGGACAGTTCGACTAACAGGCGTTTGGAAAGGGGTCGACGAGCCATGGCAAAACAATTGCAGAAGGATCTTCTCGGCGATCTTCAGTTGTTTGCCACTCAGTCCAACGGGTATTTTTCGTTTGCCAGCGCCATCCTTTGAAGCAGCTGGTAATGAATCTTCCTGTACAGGGGTGCACAGTGTACACTTCCAGTCCTCGCTTGGAGTGGACACCAACGAAGGAACGTGACAATGAAGATGGTAAACCTTCGGGCAGAGTCCACAGCAAAGGAGTTCTCCTCCGTCGTGGCACACTGCGCACCAATCATCGCTGTTATCATTATCCTCGGGCACTGCAGAAGTATCGGGTTCTGTAGCTTGCGGGGGTTGCGAATCTGCTGACGAAACAAGTCGTGTAGATTCTACGGCCGACACAGAAATGGATGCGGTAACTGATACGGATGCGGTAACTGATGCTCCACCAGACGCTGAAGTTACGCTACTAGAGGACACGGACAGCGGAGATGGCGCCGTGCGGCCTCCAGTTGGTGGCTCCACGTCGCCTACAAGTGACCAAGCAAAATAATAGGTAAGAAAAAACACGGACATTAATCCAGTCGAATATGGAATATTTTTTTTATATGTTATGTATATAACAATTATATTTTAATATTAACAATTA
>NW_019211455.1:4619089-4635995 GCF_002443255.2 Varroa destructor
CCATTTGTGTGGTCAGCAGTAATAATGAAAGAATAATATGCATTAGATGCAACTAGCATAACGGCAACTAGGTGAAATTGGAGCTATGACGCTGCAAATGTAGACCATATTCTATGATCATATGCGAATCAATTGTAACGTACGGACAGAGATTTGCTTACCCGTGATAACGAGGTCATCTTTGCTTCCATTTTCGAGAGGTGACGGAGATGGTGTGGGTCTTCGAGGCTCCTTGTCCCTTAGGGAAGGCCCAGACGGCGGCCGGGCAGGATGTTGGCTGCTTGAGCAAAAACCAGGTAAGCTGTGAGGTGACCCGCTTTTACTCGATAACGCAGGACTGGGAGCGGATCGCCCGTTCGATAAGACCCCGCTTGCTGAATGAGGTCGGCTCTGTTTCACAGCAGGCGATAATGATAGTCACATCAAGCATTAGCAAAAATATCCATTACACATAAGCCTTTGAGCACACCGATAGAAACGCATGAGCGAACACTTGTCTATAGCACCTTCATACTTCATAATCTGGCGACATCGAGAATCGCCTATGAATCGCAATAATCTTAATCAAATCTATATTATCTGTTATAGACATAGAATTGAAATAACTATCTTAAGTCACACATTTGCATGATAGGTACGCGTAGCACCAAATCCTCCTGTTTATGCAGCTGCGAGTATTAATACTAGCGAAACAGTTTGGCTAGTTACAAGAAAAAAAAAACAAACAAATAACAAAAACACTCCGGCGAATTAAAGACTATTTGATTTTTTCAAACTGATTTAATATCATACCTAAATAATTAAGTTCTTCGTCATACTAGATTATGACAACCTAAAATCATTAAAAAACGTCCGTTTCATAGAAGATGTCTCATTTATGATAGCTGCAACTTCTCACCTGCTGGCCATTATACTGTGTTCGTAAGCTATGCGCCGATTCTCGTAGCGAAGACAAGTCAATAATCTGGCCAGTGTTGGCTAAACCATCAAGTACCTTTGGCTCGAAAATGAACTTAAGGTTAATCTCCGCCTTGGTGCTAGGCAGCTGCACAACCTTTTCGATAAGGGCGCTCATCCGACGTTCCATGGTCTGTTTCGAGTGCATCAATGCCAATTCGCTGCCCGTAGAGACCATGTCGTCCACAATCGCATGACAGTCAAGAAGTCGCTTGCACAGCTACGTATAGGATTAGCAGCACAAGAAAAATAAAATGAAAATATAACTTTAAAACAAATACAATCGATTATGGCATAATCCAGAAAATTAAAGGAAGATCTAAGGTATTATGATTGCCGTCTTATTTTTGAAAATATGTTACATATAGCATCTTACTGTTCCTATCAGATTTCAAATGATTTTAAATTAGTCAACCTAAAGATTTTTAAACTAATAAAGGGAATAAGCTATTGGTGCTTATTTTATATCATTTTTTTTTCGATTTGTTGTTTGTTTGCAAGGTGTTAGGTACCGTAGAAACGTTGTTCTGAACCCCATAACAGCTTCTTATTCAGACAACAAATTTTAACACACTTCAGACTTCCCGTCTATTCTTTATATCGAAGATGCCACTTTTAAACTAAGTAAGCCACTTCGGAATAGCATCGTTGGTTACAATTCAAGTTGTTAAAACAGTTCTTTTCAGTTGAGCAGAGGCAACGTGTCAAAAAGTTGTTTTTCATTCAAAATACCTAGCTTTAGAATCCGAAGTCTGCTTATGTAGATTTAACCATATAAACAGCACGATTACAACGAGATAATAGGAGCTTTCTAATGACATTTAACGCTTGTTTATCAGCAAACGGTGAATAAAAACAACATGAATTTATTCCCCTACGTAACATATAAACCTATTATTGGAATAAAAGACAAATAAAAGTTTAATTCGTATCCGTGATTTTTTATACTACGACAGTGACCGTGAAGTAGTACATTTAGCGTTCGTGAAATTAGCCAGGACAGCTTAGGAGCTAGAGAAAAAGAACTGGTGAAAAACCTCCTGGATTGTCAAATATCAAAGCTGGCTTGCATTCGACGATCCACAACAAATCAAAATCGTAATGAAAATACGTATGTTGAAAAATAGACTTACATGTAGAACCTCTGTCCTCTTATAACTAAGCACCTCCCGTTTATGGTTGCACGTATCCTGTATTTCTCGGATTAATTTCTTTGCCTTAGCGTTGATTAAGGTGATGGCTCGTACTGCGTACGCTCGAATATCGCCCACAACTTTCGATTCCACCTGCGAGCGATACCGGTAAACAGCAAATCAGTTAAGATTTCAAATATTCATAATCTATTTTACACTAAACGGGTTGTACACGCTGTGATTCGATCCATTAAATTTCGTCGCGCAGTCCAGAAAAAATTATATTAAAAAGTGCTGTCACGTTAACTTCATCTGCTTTTCTAAAAGATTCACGGAAGTGTCCCTGAACTAATTTTTTGCTTTTACCGAATTCTAGTACGCCTGCATGTTTTTCAGTGTTTGGGCTGTTTCCTGTCTTCTGATACTACTGTAAAAGACCATTCAAATGTCGGATTTGTACTTTCAAACAAGTTCAACAAACCTGTGTTGTGGCATCCTGCCACTTCTCTAACGAAGCGACATACTCCCGAATAAAGGCTTGTTTTTCTGCAATGCGTTTGTGTTGTGTGTTGAAATCGGATTCTTGCTGTTTCCATGCAGCGACTAAGGCTAAATATTCGCCATGATTCTGGTGATCCTCAAGCTGGCAGTCACGGCAAGTCAATGCCGAACACTTGCTACAGTAAAATTTCAACGGTTCCTTCGGGTGTTTTTCACACATCTGAAATCGTTGTTTTGCTGCCGCCCTAAGTGCCCGCCCGGCCTGTTCCGTCGATAGAATTATGTGGTCTTTTGTCACTTTGACTCGTTGGTGGGCCTTGATGCAAGCTGCGCAAAGCCATTCTTCACAATCTTTACAATATCTGTAATAGTGAAGAATCACACAATCAAGATTCAGCCAGGTAATTATGATAAAAGATATTACATATGGTATATGGGTGTGCAAGCCCGTACAGCTGCATAGCTCGATCGATTCTGTTTAGACCCTGATTTAAACAAAGTATACATGAAAAAACAGATAGTTTGCAAACTGCGAAATGTACCCTCCGGCAGCAACGCCTTCATCACACGACGTGCAGAGGTTTTTTGGTCCGGATTCCTCTGAGTTATCCTCCTCTTCTGGAGTCTCCTTTTCGAGGCGATCGAGAAGGACCAAATGACGGATAGCAGCACTTGGTGGAAATATTTGGTCGCAATGGTTGCATTGAACCTAGGAAAGATAATACAAAAAAAGACGCATTTAAACACTTCTCATTCATGTAAAATTGACTAGCAAGGGTGATTAAATTTTGGATACTTTGTACTTGGAATTTTGGGCTGTTGTTCTATTCGTTACACCATTTCATAGTACATGGCGCAATATGTCTGCATAGTGTATAAAACCTTAAACGACAAAAAAACTGCGATATTTCGATTAGGAACACATAACAAGTAATAATAAAATCCAAATAATAAGTCTGCTAACCTTAGCCTATGAAGCTTTGAAAACCCTTAATTGTGGCAACCAACAAAGCCCCGTTCCTAAAAATGCATAACACCTTTTTTCTTTTTACATTTGATATTTATTACATAACTTTTGGTCAATCCCTTTGCCTATTTCAAAAAAAAAACAATCAGAAAAACGTAAATATTTTGATCATTAAAATCGCTTTTACGCTATAGCTCCAAAACCAAACACACGAAACGAAGCTTCTGATTAGGATGGTCAATTCCTTGTCTTCGCCCATGTTGTTAAGGATGCTTCTCGTCTCAGTTGCCATCGCCATCGTGCTGCCACTGCTGGGGCATAATTGGGACGACAAAATGGAATAAACCAATTATCCTACTTTGGACTATGAAAAAGACTCAATTCTTTATTTGTTTATTCAGTTTTGTGCTTGTCGAACAACTTCAATTGGAAAGTCATGCAAACGTGATCCTAAATCAGATAAACATGGTCCGTCAGCCACCGATAGACTAAGCGGCCTATATCATGGTTTATCTCTTGTTACCGGACGTGCACGGTGTTCGGGATCGTGACGTTGACTGCTAGGAACCACTATAATTGTCTCCAGTCTCGGCTAATAAATTCACCCACGCATCAGCGATACTTGCACTGTAAAGTCCTTAGCTCAACAGTAATTTGGGGAGTCTAAGCGCCCAGCCAAATATGCCATTAGTAGTGTCGATAGAAGCCGTGTTTATCTGCGAAACACCGCAAACTTTGCTCATGAAAATTTTCTTTGCGCACGATCCCTCCGCAATGCATCATAGTGATAATACTGATAATGGCATTATGCACATAATTTATTTTTTCGCATGAATATGATTACAGTACTACACCGTCACGCAAATACAAAATACTACCAAAAGTGCGCAATTTAATTTTCCTATAGAACTACTAATTCAAATTTTATTTTACGATATTTGCAGTAATTTTTTTATAAGTGGTTGAATGGTCAGAGCCAAATCTGGGCCCTGCTTCTTTAACCTGAGTCATACATGGCGGCTTATATTACACAACTAAGATGAACATTTTTAAAACGAGAATCTAAGTCAGAATTCGTCAGTCCGAAAGGCAAATCGCTATATGACGTTCAACTAGTTTTAGATTTATAAAAAACCATTCATTATTTTTCAGCAAATTCTGTCCCTTAGCATACGCAATAAAAGCTGAGTTAGGACATTTGAGAAACTTTTCTCACAAAATTGAATACAAGAATAAATGGATACATGTTTAATTGTTAAAATTTTTAATTTAATTAAAAATAAAAGCTTCCTCTTTTTATATTAACATTATTTTCGAAAATAGATACGATGCAGCTGTACAAGAATACTGTTAAAACTGAAAATTTCGATATCGACACGAAAGTCGACAAACAAACTATGGTGCAAAAAAATAGTTAATAATAGCTATAATATGTCCATTGTAAATTTAAAATTCAGTCCGATAACCCCACTACAATTATTAAACGAATCAGATAGCCAATGCACTTACAGCGATCATTGCCGATAATATGATGTGTCACGCGTACGAAGTAAACGCAGATACCTTTATTACGCTTGAGACAACAATCGTATCGCCTATGGTAGCCTAGAGAAGTTAATTTCCGTTAGATGGAATGGATTCTATTTAAGTAGTATGACTAACCGTTGACTGATCTTCAGGAAGGCACGCCTTGCATGCCGTGTGCAGACACGGTAATAAGAACGGCTCCGACTTGACAGTAACTTCCGAAAAGCACAGGGCACATTTCCTAACCACAGGCCCAAAAGGCTGGTGTGAAGCGTCAACATCGACGACCTCTGTGTCTGCCATCTCGATCGGGCCCGTGTGAATTTGCAAGTTTTTCAGTGCTCCACAAACTGGTACAAAGAAGAGAAAAACACTACGATAAAAGCTGATTAACACTTAGTGCGCTTCGACTTTTCATCCCACTGAAGTTCATATACATGCACCTTGCTAAGTTACAACAGTTTTTCAATCTGGCAACAATAACAACAACAACAACCAGTTAAGAACAGCGGTATCCAATCCGGGTGAACAACGACGACGACGAGACCCTTTAAACACACTACGAATAGATTGGTACGGCGGTCTCCTCATAGCACTACCAGCTGAGGAGCAGCATGTTTTGGACATGACGTTAGCAAAAGACGGTAGTAAGATAGCTAAACAACAGGATAATGAAATGGCCCGAAATGAATTAAGTTTGAAGATTGTCAAGAGGGTTTGCGTAACACAATTGCAAGTGACGATAGCAATCATGGTTTGAAATCGGCCGCTGGTATACTTTGTTTTGTGCTGGAAGTCACCCATCTCGATGAACGCCTGACGGCTTAAGTACTTGACATAAGAAATAAAAAAACCTATAATTACGTAGGGCTAACATCTCCGAAAGTATAATGTCAATCTTAATTGGGACGGATGTGGGGCTCAGCCTCGTTGTCAACCTTATTTTCGCAGAGAACATTACCCACATTTTCTTTTCCAAAGCTTTATTTAATAGTACTGGTAGGAGAAAGTGGCTAGCGCCACCAGACGATCGCAGGGTCTCTTTGGTCTGGTACTTTTTCTTCCCAGACGTGCTAGTTACCGGGATGGGCGCCTATTTCGCCCATGCGTCTTCTTAACCTAAATGTAAAGCACCATCTGTCCCGTTCACAATATCATTTACACGTAACTGCATAAGTCGTTCTTACCTTACAACCTCCCTGGCAACGACATCCTTCCCCGTGCTAGCGCGATTGAGTGATAAAAAATGCGTACCCCTTCATTCATTTCAAGTTCATCCCTCCTGTCTTATGTGGCCCTCTGATGTGTCGAACACATCGCCAGCGTGTGGCGAGTTCAGCCTTTCAACTCCGCTGTGCAAAAGACGCAACTGCCCGCAAGGCCCTTACCAATATTGTGAAGATAGCTTTGAAGGATATCATGAGCAGTAAGCGTCTACGTGAGTCACTCTACCGGGCTGTGCAATTCAGTCTTTCATTCTGGGGTGTGTCCTTTACTGCCACTTTTCGGGAAAAATCTTGTTATTTACCAGCCAAAACCGAAACCGCATTTGCAGAAATAGTGCGGTACGCTTCCGTGACACAAAGCGCTAGCGCTCGGCAAGCATTTCCAAGTAGCTTCGTGCCCGTGACATCTAGATATTTAGGCATGGTTTAGGCGATTAATTCCGTTATCGCCATAAGAGGTTGTTTTTTTTAACGTCTCTGGATGTTTGGTGTATTCTGGCGACTTCCAGAGATACTTTGATCGTTATTACGACGGCTCGTATGCTATGGTGTATCCGCGCACTCCGTCATTGAAACTGAAGTTTTAAGAGTTGAAGATACGCGTGTCGATGCACATCTCATGAAATTGTACTTTCCCCAAAAAATATGCTAGATAGTTATATAAACCATTAATCTCTTAGCGTTAATCTTTACTCCACGGATTCGAATCATATACGAGGACCCAGTGATATGGATGTTAGCCAGACACGATATAACCAGTATAAGCATGAGGCACATAGTAATGTCAGGAAAAGCCCTTTTAAACACCGCAAAAGAATAACTGTTCCATGCTTCCCAATGACCTATATTTTCGTAAAAATTAATTCTACATTCCCATACGGTAGAGGTCAAGGTACTATCTTAAGTTAAAAAAAAAAAAAAGTAGAATGTTAGCAGGCACAGCAGAAACCAACAACCCGCTAATCTTCTCTTAAGGGCCCGTGATCGGTGACGCCATGTTATTAGCGCTATTTCTTAACATATTGTTGTGTGCCTCGTCGTCTGCAATGGCTGCCTTGTTGTGTTATTTATATCGTTTTCTCCATGTCGTCTGCTTACATCAAAACACAGGTACTCGTTGTTTTTCTTACTATATAATATGCCGGGCTATACATCGCGTGTCTATTTGTATGTGTGCATATATAGAATACAGTGTCTGGTCGCCTAGCGGGGAAATGCTCTCTAGTGTCTAGGTTTTGTTGACGGGGGCCGTGCCTTCAAGGCGTTAATTCTTCTCTCTCTGTCAAGTAAGCAACGTTCTCTATAGGAACGGCTCATTTGGAACGAATCGCGCCAGTAGCGAATCCGTTGTGTGTGTGTGTGTTGGTAATTGCTGCGGTTAAGGGGGCTACTCGTGTGTCTCTGTGCGCCGCTTCCGCCGCCCAATCTTTCGTCAGTTGCTTGCTCGGTCTGCCTGTCTGTGTCGATCTGTGTGTTTGTCCGTCAGCCTCTGGGCTTTCTGTTTGTGTATGATTTGTTTGGTAGGCCAGTATGTGTTCCCCGTGTGTTTATTATGTGCGTGTGTGTGCAGGCAGTTGTGCGGGCGAACGAGTGCGGCAAGTATGGTTTTGGTAGGACGCTGTTGCTCGTACGCGTGAAAAGTGGAGTCGGCAGAGTACCGCCGACTCATAGTGTTCCGTAGCGAGTGCATTGGCTGGTGCTACTAGCAGTGGTACTCTGGTGCATAGCTGCAGGCTGCTACGGTTGTCGTCGGTATCCGTTCTGTGTCCGTCCGGTGCCTGATTCTTTGCTTGCCGTCCTGTTTGCATATATATGCCTGGCTCGCTATGCTTAAAGCGGCGTTTTCGGGCATATGATCGAACGACCCGCAGGGGCTGATTTTACTATTGGTCGCGCCCGCCACTAGACTGTCCCTTATCGTCATTATATCAGTAGCACCGCGTTATTTCGATTGTGATCGACATCGTCAATGACGGTAGCCGCATACATACGGCAACTGATGATAGACATCGCGGAAAAATAATTTGTCCCAGAGTTAATTAAATAAAGCTGTAGTGTCTACCAATAGCGAACACCCTCACGTACACGTTCACGTTGTCAGCAAACAGTCACGTCTTATCTTCATGCCGCCACTTGCTATTGCTGTTGTTTTCTCTAATCGTCAGCTTCATGTTGTGCTTCAGTAAAATTAATATTTTGCCAAGTGTCTCCTCATTTGTTATCCTGGCAAGAGATACCGAAGATTGCCTCAGTTCCATGCTAGTGATGTAGACGCATGGACAGTAAAATCAGTGAAGCAACAAGAAAAACAGAACAGAGAGAAACGATCACCAAATACCGAAGACGAATCAGATGATTCAAATAATAATAATGAAACACATTTAAGCAACTATTATTATTATTACGATCACACGACTGATGCCGTGTGAAATCATCTGTACGAGGTACACCCGTGTTTGTGTGTACTACTGCATAAGTGTAAGAGTGTTTGTTTTGTCTCGTATTTATGTGTGTGTGAGTGTCGACGACGTATTGGAACAATTTGACAGAAACAAACATCCACCGTCGCCGCCGCCGCCGCCGCCATTACAATCATCTCCTCGAAAAAAAGCTTCGGCTTTCGTGGACGATCGTTGATCTGGCAAACCGAACTGCCGCTGAATTTTTTCGCACAAGAATGACAGCGACTATCTGACAGTGTCAGTCTCAACAGCGCTGATGCAGGTGCTGGTGATATAGCGGTGTTCGTTTCAATTGTATTGTGGTAGATGCGTGCGCTGGCTACCGCCGCGGTCAGATAAAAAACACGTTGGAGTCAACGACAACAACAATAACAACAGTAGCAGCAACAACAACAGTAGTTATAACAGAAATAAAGGCAACAGCGGAGGAGCTGCAGCTGCAGCAGCACCCGGAGGCCCTGTTCGTTCGCGCCGGTCATCAACATGAGCAGTGCTACTACCGGCGAGGTGAGTCCAGTACGGTCCAATAGATTGATAAAACTCGGCGCGATGACAGATGAAATTATTGTCACCTACTGTAGTTGAATATAAAAATCGCAAGCTACTCTACTTAGTAATTGATAGTATTAATAACCTTGCCCAAAGGTTGTAAAAGAAAGGTGCTTTCGACAACATCCGTATTGCTACGATCGTCTATGGCGCCAAAAGTATTCGATGGAGCTTGCTACAGACACGACTAATATTATTGATGTTAATAATAATAATAATAATAATAACAATAATATTGGTAACCGTCATTAGAACAAGAATGCGTCCACTACATCACGAATAGGACACAACAAGTATAGAACGCGCAACAGGCGAGCATGCGCTATACAAACAATCGTGTATCGTTTTTCTCAACATAGGCACCTACTTTTGGGTGACGTTGAAAGAAGTACACGGGATTTTGTTTGTTGTTGTGACGCTTCCATCTACGTTGCTATCTATCTAGTTAACTATAATCATTACTGGTTATAAATTTTAATGTTTATTGGAATGATAAGATTGGGAAACGAACTACAATTGTTCGGCAACTGTTTAGTTGCAGCTACAATAGTGCCGATGGGTTTCTTAGACGAATTTAGCTCACTAGAATAGAGAAGACTAAAATAACGAATAGTTGTTGGTAAATGAGTAGCTCGAAAGCAGTGAACATTCTGCTGTGGAATTAATTGTTTAGATTCACGCGCATCTGGCACTGATATTAGAATAAGTAGTGATTGGTTATTATAACACCATTCACGTAACATTGGAACTGTAATAACTAGTTGGACTGCAATCTGTGGACTATATATATGAATACATTTTCGCATGCAAATTGCCCTATGATTTATTGTGTCTGTACAATAAAATAACACTTTTATTAAGAAATAAAGCTTGTACTATGAGCGATTGCTATGTGGCACAAATAAGTAGAATGCAATAATCTAATTCTAAGGAGATTCTCCAATAATCGTAATCAAAATAATGTTTTTATAAAGGGACTCATTAAAAACAACGTGACTTAAAATTTCAGAAATTAAAATTCGCTTTATTATTTATTTTTCAGGGTCAGGCTGATATCGCGCCTCCCGGAGTAGACTTCGAGGAGCTTTCGCAAGACAGCCGTTGTTCGCAGTTACAGGACCACAAAGAAAACGGCACCAAATCGCCTCAAGATGGCGGAGCCAAGGACTCGGGAGAGTCACAATCACCACATGAAGTAATCGACGATAAGGAACAAAAAATTGATCCTGTACTTGGCTATATCCCGTTAGTTGAAAATGAGTATCGCTACGCAAAGCGAGATTCTCAGAAAGATCTCCGGCGTATGGAGTGCGATTGTACGCTTACAAAGGATGAAATTTCGCGTGGAATCCGAGGCTGTGTTGATGACTGCCTCAACCGTATGCTGCTTGTCGAGTGCGGACAACGCTGTCGTCTCGGCGATAACTGCGGTAACAAGCGATTTCAGCGACAAGAGTACGCCAAAGTAGACCGTTTCCATGCTGATAAAAAGGGCTATGGTTTGCGGGCAGTCGAACCACTGGCGGCTGGAACCTTCGTTATGGAATATGTTGGTGAGGTTCTATCGGCAAATGAATTTCGACGGCGGGTAAAACGTTACGATGCCGCCAAGCATTTTTACTTTATGGAGCTAAAACCCGGTTTGGCTATTGATGCGACCGCTAAAGGTAATCTCTCGCGGCACATGAATCATAGTTGCGACCCAAACTGCGTTACCGAGAAATGGACCGTCAACGGTGATTTACGTGTTGGCTTCTTTACGAAGAAGGCCGTGCGAGCAGGTGAAGAGCTCACATTTGATTATAAGTTTGAGGTGTATGGCAAAGAAGCGCAGAAATGCTATTGTGGATCAGAAAATTGTCGGGGTGTTATCGGGACCCAGAAATCAACCACCAAAAAGAAGGAGGAACGTCGCTCGAGAATTGAAGAGGAGATAGATGAAGAGGAACTTGAGGTTCTAGAAGAGGGACTTCGATCTCGAGATGATGTCATCAACCTCTGTAGGATTATGGTTCGTGCTGAAGATCCGGAAATCCGTTGTCGGCTCCTTGATATTATTGCAGGAACCGCAGAGGCATGTCTTCGGTTATTTGTCGACTATCACGGTCTAGAGCTCCTTTGGAGCTGGTTCACCGATTTAAAAGGTTATGAAATTCGTGAAAAAATGATCTCAACACTGCAGAAGCTACCGGTCACAAATAAGACGATTGTAAAAGAAAGCAAATTGCTAACGGCCTCACATCAGCTTGCATCGGACCTATCTGACGAGCTGGATGCAATGCGTAAGGCCAAGACTGAAGAGGAGAAGCTCGGTCCGATCCAGGAGCTTTACAAAAGCATATCCTTGCTTCTCGACAGGTGGAATGCGCTAAAGGAAGTATACCGTATACCCAAATTAGAGCAGCAGCGTCGAAAGGAGGATGAGCGAGAGGTCGACCGCCGTGAGAAGGACCTCAAGAAAGCGAAGAAAGAGGAAAAAAAGAAGAAAGAGCGAGACAAGGAAAAAGAAGACGATCCGGAGAAGCCTAGTCGAGGTCGCAAACGGTCGCGGAGTAGAAGTCGCTCACGGAGTCGATCCCATTCCAGAGGACGCACTAGAAGAAGGTCGCGTTCACGATCTAGATCACGCAGTAGAAGTCGCGACCGAGCTCGCAAGCACCGGAATCGGAAACGGTCGCGTAGCAGATCGTCCTCATCGAGCAGTAGTCGTGAACGAACCACTACTTATAATAATAAACACGGCCATAATCGGCATGGACAAGACGCTCGCGTGCCACGAGTTTCTAAAGAGGAGCGTCGGCGTTTATTTGCTCTTCAAGCGAAACGTGAAGACGAGCTGCGTATGCAACAGGAGATGCTGCAACAGCAACAACGAGCCATGGACACGGGCGCCGTTACATTGACACCGATGTTCCGAGATGAGTCCGGACGTTTCGTGCCAGTTCCGCCAGACCTGTTGTCTCAGTTACCGCCACCAGTGATGATGCAGCCTGCGATGATGGGTATGGCACATATGGCGCCTTCCATGGCACCGCATATGCCGCCCGGATGTTTGCCACCAATGGGACCAATGGGCCCATTTGACCCACCTCCACAAGCTATGTTTCCGAGTGGACCAGCGCCCGGTAACCATCTACCTCCCTCTGTACTGCCACCACCTGGGCACGTAATGGCGCCTTTTCCACATCCACCACCTCCGATCATACATCCGCATCATCCACCTGCTGCGACAGCAGCACTAGCTGCTCAAGATCAACGCGTCGTTGCCAAGATCCGAGCGATCCGCTTACCGGATTTCTGGAAGGCGACAAAAACTGACGTTGGAGAAATTTACTTCTACCATACGTTAACTCGAGAGGTATCGTGGGAACTACCGGAAGAAGGGGCGGCAACAGCCGATCTCGTACACGCCCGATTGCCACACACCGTAAAAGTAGAGGTACCGCAAGTCACCCAACTAACACAGATTACTGTGGATACCGAGCTAGCGGTGGTGAGCGGTGAAGCGAAAGGCCTAAAGGAACGATTTATGGCAGAGATCTCGCAATATATCGTTGGCATTCTAACGCCTTACCGCCGGGACGATTGTCCTCGTGCTCGTATAACGAACGATGAAGATTTCCGAAAATTGGCTAGAAAAATGACGCACGCTGTGCTGGGTAAGGAGCTGCGACAGTGCAAGAAGGTTGAGGGCCTCGTTGTCAACGATGCTGTTAAGCTGAAGACCAAGGATTTTGTTGCCAAGTACATGACGAAATTTGGAGACGTGTTTGTTTATAACAGCAGAGGACGTGAATGATGCAATTTTTTGCTTATCAACTGAAGATTGCAAACAGAGTAACAAGGGAGAATGATGAAGACAGGTAATGTCAAAGGGCAGTTATGTAATTAGCGATGCAGATTATCATGTTAACTTTTGGTTGTATGACTATTAGGATTCTATATCTGTTAAAACTAGGAATAAGGCGAACGCAGATTTGGAACGATACAACAATAGAATAAATACATCGAAATGTACCAATTGTAAATACCTTAAATAATAAGTAAATGTTGTACATAAGGCGTATTTCCAAGATATTTGTCGTCTTCTTTTTTTGTGTGTAAGAATGTGACACTGTGCTCGGTGAGTACATACTTGTGACAAAATTGGTCACTATGTTCTCGAAGCTTATTTTTTTGTAGCTATTATAATAATCTCGCTTAAATACCGAATACGATGGACCACGGCCGCGTCAACCTAAGCTTACAAGCTCATTACGTTTTCCTTTGAAGATCAAAAATCAGCTGATGTCCGCGTCCTTAACGACAACGCTTTAATGATTTGTGTTTAAATTCAATCTTCAGATGTTTTACCTTCCGTTTAATAGGCAACAACACAGGGAAGAAAAGAACGATAGAGAAAATGCCAAAGACAGAAAAATATATGAATGAAAACTTATGTCATGCGAAAGGCTATTGAATGTAGGCATAGAGAACTTCCGATGAATCTGTGTTAGGCCAGTAGATGTATCTTATTATCGAATTATTTTGGAGAAGAATTAACGTTAGTATAAAAACTTCGAAAACTACTTTCCCTCCAACGTCATTGTTTTTGCAAGACTAAGAATGAAAGAATATGCTACGCAAATACTCGGTTAGTTTGTCACGCACGTCGGTGATTTTTTGAGTACACTTAAAATACATCCCGGGTTCGTACAGTCCAGCATCCACTATAGATTTAATACAGTTTTGACATTGGACTTACCACATTTGTTGAGCAGATATGTTAGTTGATAAATATTTGACCACATAATAAAAAGAAGCTACGAAATTGCCATTAGATGACACCTACTGTATCTTGTGGTATGCTATTTTCTATGATTGGAGCAGCATGTCTTAATGAGGACTCTAGGCGGCTCAAAAACTCTTTCGCTTTATATACAAATTCTATACAAGTTATACACTGCCATATGGGTTTTATTATTGGAGGTAAGCACCAATCTACCGTTTTTTCATTTTGGAACTCTTATTCGAATCATATTCATTCCTTTTTTATATTGTTTTACCTTTAAAATCCCACACGGCTTTGGCTAAACTTTTTCGGCGAACTGTAGCATACTACACCGTTTTCTAATCGGTAACGTATGCTCCTTAACCTCTTTGACTCTCCTTATTACAAAGACACACAAAGCCGCAGTTTGTGGACACACGTTATAAGAAGCCGCTGACTTCTACCTTATGTCTAAAACAAGATATGGCATTTCACAAATTTCTGAATGAACACACAGCTTTCCTACACAGATCCGCATTGACCTTTTCGACTTACTACTGGTTATGTTTCCTTTTAGAGGCGTAACAACTCCTAAGCAAAGTGCTAAATTAAACATGCATGAATAAACGGTTAGCTACATAAGAATGCTCAATTAAATAAGTAAAATTATGCTATATGCTAACAAAATCATTACGTCTGCTGTGTTCAGGAGTACGTATTCTTTGCGCTTTTCTGAAGACATTCTTGAAAACCTGAACTCAAAGTGATGCAGCCAAGAAACCGGCATCGCCACTGCCTATCTACTTCTGTTCCTCATCACTGTTAGCATCCTCTTCGATGTTGATTCCACGAGCCTTCATCAGTAGCTCGAAACGGCGATTCGAACGTACTTTGTCACTAAGAATCTTCTTGGCGGATGATGATGGGGTCATGTACTGTCTTTTGATATCAGTTACCGGTGTTTTCAATAAGGTTTTCAGGGGAGTCTTCAATGGTGTCTTGGATTCTCGTCGAGATGTACCGCCGCGGTCACGGATCTCGCGCGTGGTTTGCAATAGCTGCCGCATTCTATCGTAGTAGAAATTAAATATCGTTATATTAGAGAGACTCGAAAAATCTAGAGCACTGCAAGCTTTTGGAATGCTTAAAGCGGAAGTTCGCGCACTATTGTTTTTTAGTTTATAACGCTACAACGTTTGTTATGAACGAGCGAAAAAATGAAGTAAACAGGGCAACATATAGTTTCAAAATAAGTAGATAAGAGCATTCCTTTAATGCACTTCGGTGGATTTGGTTAAGGTTTTTAACACTACGCAGACGGCGGTAATATTTCAAATATCAACATGAGACGGAATCCGTGTTACCCGATTAAAGTACAACCACTTATATGGAGCACGATTGATGTAAGTACCTTTCACGTTTTCGGCTCGCATGATCTACGATGCTTTCCATACGAGCCTGCTCTCGCTCGTGCAGCTTTTTAAAGTTCGGGGTTTTCGATGCTTTGAAATAAGTTGGCGACGAGTTTTTGCTTTCCTTAGAGTTCTTAATCTGTGACGGGGCTCCTACGATGAATGTGTTTTCGCGAATGATGAGCCTGTTTACGCGCATAAATAAAGCAAATGAAAAGGGCAACTTAAGTCTTCGGGCTATAATTCTACTAAACAGACGCGTACACCTACTTTTCCAGAAAACAAAAACGTCGCCAAGCTTTATAAGAAGCAAAGAGCTAAAACAATGTATAGCAAAAATAGAAAAAATAAATAGCAACATTTCATATCTTCACAACTGGAATTACAAGCATAAACTTCTGTCATTCGAACATACGTGAATCTTCAATTTGAAACTTGTCCTTTTCTTATTAGAAATACACATTTTATAAATATAGTTTACCGTTTTATAAGGCACTTGTGGTTTGAACGAGTCCTAATTGTATTACATTCCCTTTTTTATCCTTCTCTTAGACTTCTTATCATGTTATGAAACGGACTTCTCTCTCGTTCACAATAAAAAATCATCGAAGGAAGTAGAAGGATAGAGAATCTAGTTTTTAGCTTTTTCAAACAAACACATCGAGCACCTCGACGCTATATTTAGCGCGGAAAGTACACTAAATTTTTTCCACATAGACTACACATTTACAAATGCATGAGGCGCGCATACCAAAGATCGCGTAACAAGATGAACATTCCCGACAGACTGTTGTAAACCGACAAACTACCACTAGAAGGAAGTGACTGCCATCACACAAACATGTACCACAAAAAACCTACGGGGTAGGTTGTTGATTTAAGGCAGTAATCGTGGCCTGCTCATCACTTAACGAACCCCTTCGTGAGGACACGGGGGAAGGCTGCTCATCATACGCAAAATTGAACTCTGCTGTCGTATTTAAATTCCATGTTCTTCGCTGTTTCCTCGGCCAAGTATCTTCGGCACCGGTAACAGAGTTGGGTGTGGAATGGGGGTTTGCAGGCTCGTTTGCAACGCGTTCTGCACCTTGAAAATATTTATCGTTAACTTTTGTTTCCTTTAATTGCTTTTGTCCCTTTTCTGATGATGGTGTATCTGTTTTATTCGACTGCAGGACTTCACTGTGTAGTCTTCGATTGTCAACTTTATCATCTTCGCCTTCATCAATAGCATGCTTGGGGGGTTGTTCATCTTCTTTTGGAGTTTCGTTTATGGTGGAACTGAAAATGTCGCCGTCATCCGCATGTAAGATGGGCAAGCTCTATATTCTTATACACATAGTTGGAAGCTGTTTTGTTGTTGGTTTACTACTCAGCTTTTACTACTTGCTCAGTTTTAATCAAATAGTCATTATATATATA